>NW_013952539.1:457607-498085 GCF_001266775.1 Austrofundulus limnaeus
CACACACACACACACACACACACACACACACACACACACACACACACACACACACACACACACAGGTTAAAAGGCTTAACAAAAGCCAACTGTTGGGTGATCAAGTCAGTGCTTCAACTGCAGATAATCACAGCTCCACAGATTTCTGAGCAAATAAGAAAAACATCTTTGTTCACATATTCATGAGTGTGGTCCACCTCACACATCTAACTACTAGAAAAGTGCAGTCATTTGTATTAAAGCGGAGCAGAAAAATACGTCTACTTTTTAAAAAAAGGAACCACTTGCCAATCTCAAGTAGATTCCCACATTCAGCAAAGGGTAGACATTTAAATGCTCTGTGTGAGAGCATTTTCTATTCTGCCTTAATCTGTCACCTCTCCTTTCACACAAAAGTATAGCATTTCAGAAAATTACACTAAATTGACATGCGTGCCTGCCTGGAATTTTTCTTTTACAATATAAAATTCGCTCATGGAAATTAGTCTCCCATCACCTTCAGGGATGGTTATCTACTTCAGAAAGCCACCAGTGAAAGCAACACTGCGGTGGAAATAAGGAAGCATAAAAGGAAGGAGGTGTGAGGTTGATGTAACAAGTTGCCTCAGCAGACATGGACATGTCAAGCAAAAGTTAAAGTTTACGTAAACACCTTTAAGAAATGTTTGTTCAATTGTCTTTTCAAGCGTCTGGCTCTTTGACCAGGTTTTCTTTTCTCCTAAAGGTGGTGAATATCATGATTTGATTTGCTTTTTATTTTTTCAAATAAATTTTTAATAAAAAAATATTATGTAAAATATTTTGAGCATGTGACCAAACAGCCGTCAGGCTTTCTGTGTTTTGGCTACATTTGAACTCCTCCAGACACTTTAATCCTTTTCAACTTGACGATAAGGAATCACTTTTAAATAACTTTTGAAATTGGAATTTCTGATTCCAGCGGCGGTGAGAAAAAAAACAGTGAGTGTGTGCACACTGGAGAGCTCTCTTTGTTGGACCCAGAGTTTGGTCACGCACTCAATTTACACGTCTTTAAACATGCCTGTAAGGTAACGATGATGATCAAAACACATTAAAGTTAGGCTTTAGATACAAAACTCCAGGCAGGTCGGGGCTCGGTTCGGGAGGAGGGGTGGGGTGGGGGTAACGGTGTACCAGTTCAGGTATTGCACAAGTTGAAATGGACTGCTTGTGCGTTTACACATACGTTTAATTCTTAAATGTTTAATAATTTATTACATTACTTCACCTACATAGGGCGACGGGCAGTTCTGTTAGGGTAGCGGGTCGAGGCGTCATCTTGGAAAAAAGTAGAGAAAACGATGTTTACTCCTGCAGTCTGTCTCTCTCCTTACAGACTGTAGCACCCGCCCCGCTCTGCTCTGATTGGCTAAAACTGTGACTCATGTTCTCTTTATTGGTTGAAAACAGCCTCAGTCAAATCCAGCCAGATTGAAGTCCCCAACAACACACATTTTTTTTTGCTGTCCTCCTCTTCACCTTTAAGAAATCTGCAGCGGAGACGAAGAACTTAAATCCGTCCTGCCTGACAAAACTTAAGACCCTTGAGTAAGATGTTCAAGACTAACTTACACATTATTCATAAACTCAATACTTTTAAAGACCCTTAATTTTAGAAACATAAAAATAAGACTTTTCAAGGACCCGTGGACACCCTGTTACTTGTACAAAGTATACCAGTAAAGCCCCCTAATGTCGTAATTTTGAGTCGGCAAGTCGGTGCAACATGACCATACTTGAGCACACATGGTGTCATTCCAACATGGCTGCTCCTCACTTCAACATAGTGAAACTCTTATTTTTGCACTATTTTTCAGAATTTTACTTTACAAGTCAGTCGTACTTGTAGTACTTTAAAGCAATTATTAGGCAATATGTTTTAACGCTGTTTGTCAGCCATTTAGCTAGAGGGGTGTCTTTGACGCCCTGTTCTGCTTTATTATGTCCTCTATCAGCTGGCGACACCTCAGGACGTCCCGCCAATATCTGGTCCAGTTTTTTTTCTTTACGTAAAATTCCATCCGTAACTTTTACCCCCCTCCGTACATTTTGTAAGCTTCCTAAAGCCTGGTTTATAGTTGACGCATTGAACGCACCGCGAGGGTGCGTGTGCCAAGGCCCTGTGCTTTGGGTACTCGAGCAGGGCGCACCCTCACTAGCAGTGGAGGCATTTATACGCTGCGCTTACGTTGTAGTATTTTCCAAAAGGACATGTGGCAGAACACTCTATAACTTATGAAATGTAAATAGGAGAGCAAAAGCTTGATGGACAAACAAACTACTTGAGTGGTGCTCGGCGTGCGTAGCCTTTGCGGAGCAGCAGATGACTGCATTTATTTTATGAAGTCAGAGAAGGCACAAAGAATAAATTGTGCTGACTTGGACAGAGGAGGATAACAATGTTACAGAAGCTGGCATGTGTTTTCACAATTAACGATGCGGTCTTAACTTTTTTCACCTGGTTCCTAAACTCACACGCTGGGGGTGGTGGGGAGTGGTTAAGTGTCGACACCTTCCTCCAAAATCCTACCGTTTGTACATTTAAGATGCAGCATAGACTCTAGAGCACTGTTGTTGTGTTATTGTTACATTATTCCCTCCGATCAACTAACAGAATAGCCCGCTTCCAACAAGCTAACAAACTGGAAACAGGAATGCTTTCAACTTGAAACTGACATCAGTCCCAACTTCACAATTTCTAGTTTCGCTGCAAAGCAGCATAAGGCTACATTCATGCTGCAGCCAAATAAGACTCAAATGCAATTTTTAAAAAATCCAACCCTGGACTTTCAATGTGTGGTACTAATTTGAATACATCTCCAGTGATTTTCAAAGCGGCTGTAGTCTGAACGATCATGTTGCATTTAATTTGATTTGATTTTTGTGTATATTGAAAGGGGCAACACAATGTAAAATAACTTTTTTGAGTTTTATATCATGTTACAATGTTATCCTCTCATCAAAAAACATGCCCAAAGTCTTGCTTTAACTCATTCATGCATGTTTCAGAAAACCTGTAGTGTCCTGAGGCAGCCAGGCAGGGGAGCAAAAACGACCGGTTGGGACTAGAACCGCCTTTTGGGATCAGTCAGATGTGTGTCAAGGGCTACATTCACACTGCAGGTCTTAATGCTCAGTTCCGATTTTTGGAAAAAATCCGATCTTTGTGTGAACGTTCACATTACATTTTAAATGTGACCTGTATCAGACCCCTGTGTGAACGCTCCACAGCACTGATGTGACACGCATGCGCAGTAAAAGACGTGACGTCTCATCAGCCGGCTTGTTTGTTTACAGAGCTAGCATGGATGCTACATTTTGCGCATCGAATCGGAAGTTGTTTAATCAGAGCCGATTAAATAATTATCTGACATGCTTCTTTAGTTCAGTGTTTATATCTGAACCTGCCTCTGGCCGGGATGCTCCAGTGAAGCTTTTTTTTTTTTGAACGAAACTACGAGCTGGAAAAAAGTATCAACCGAGTAGCTAACTTTAGGATCGATACATTCCCGACCCAGACCTCAGTTTAGCTTGTTTGTCGCACTAGCACCGAGCTAATACATATAAGTCAATATAGCATCAGCACTAGCGTGACGGCTAACAGGCTATGGTGAGGTTCTTCTTCCATGAAGCAGCTCTGTTGTCCTCCATCTATATTTTCAGTTACAGGCTGAGTCATTTCTACCTTCTCCTCTCTGTCAACGCTCTCTGGTTTCATTTAAAAGCCAATCATCAGATATTGTCCAAGGCTAACGTCAGGGTGGATATAGCTCATTCACACCGAGGACCTATCCACGTCATCATTTACCCAGAATGCTTTGCGTGTAAATAAAATGGCTCCGTCCGTGTTAAAATATATTTTAAAAAACTTACAAAACCAAATACCTACTGTATTTTTAGTCTTTATTTTACAGTTAAAATAAGTGTTTATCAAATAAAGTCTAATGTTACAACTAATCGTGGATCTCTTTAAATAAATCTATGATTGTCCACAGTAAAAATGCAAAATGGAAGTAAATGCACACAGTAACACTATCTGGGCAGCACGACAACTTGGTGGTCAGCACCGTTGCCTCACAAAAAGAGGGTTTGATTCTCGGCTTGGACCTGGGGTCTTTCTGTGTGCATTTTGCATGCTCTCCTCATATTCATGTGGGCTTTTTCTGGGTACTACGGTTTCCTCCCACAGTCCAAAAACATGCATGTTTAGGCTGCCTTCAGGTCCAGGCCTCCCTTGCAAAAGAGATCTGTGTAACTTGCCTGGTTAAAAAAAGTTTGATAAATAAATTATCTGCTTTGAATAGAAAAGAACTCTCTCATTGCACTTACTACAATAAAATAATTTTTGTCAAGAAAGAGCTAGTAGTTAAATTTAATGCCAATTTTTAGGGAGGGGTAAATCATGGCTGTCCTATGATCAACCCATGAGCGCTTACTTTGATGAAATTCGTTGATGACTTTACTTATCTTAAGTTGTGAAATGTTGTAAAAAGGAGAACGCACACTTGACAAACTATTTGAATGGAGAGCGGTGCGCGCAGCCTGTACGGAGTTACAAAAAGTTTAAAAATGACCAGGTGCCATGACAATGTGCGGGGATGGCGCGACGGATTCGTTGATGCACGTACCCTCATGCCGAGTTCAACACGTCAACTAGAAATCTAGCTTTATACATGATTTTATTGCCTGGCTCTACCAAAAATCAGACAGCTTTGATTCATTGTTACCTACCCAAGCAGCTGTCCCCATGTTTATGAATTGTTTATTCATAAAGGAGTACACTTTCTGAATAAAGTTAGGCATATTTGGAACATTTTAAAAAATAATTAATAACCATCTGTTTTTACACCTGAGCACATTTCTCAGAGCAAGGAACTTGAGCAGATGTAAAAAAAAAAATACCTTGGGGGCCCATGAGAGCAGTTAGCCAGGCTTGAAACAAAACTGAGGCGGGTTTGGGAAACCTGCAATGACTGTCATCTCAATGGCTCACACGAGAAAATTGAGAACCGCAGCAAACAGCTCAAGATATTTTTACAGACTCCATTGTGGAAATAAAATAACACGCCATATTATTTGCTTAACTGGATTTTAACTAATGCAGTTATAATTGTACACTGACCAAAACATGCATTTAATCTAATGGTTCTGTAAAATAACACCAAAATTTAGAAAAGAAAATTAGAGGCTATAACCTTGCAAGTGCCTTTAATAAACACGTTGAAAACTCAGGTAGTTCATGACTAAAGTCCAGTTTATATAATATTTGGAGTTGAGGGGTTTACTTATCTACTGGGGGGGGGGGGGGAGAGTAGTGTTTGATCAAATAAATATGACATTCCTGCCACAGGTTATAGTGTGGCACAAAACATTTTCAAAGTTTTAAAATGCAGGCTGAGTTTTATTTGAAATGATTCGATCTTTCTGGTTATTTTGAAAGTTGTACTGGAAAAGTCCAACACGAGGAGCTGAGGGGGGGATTTCAACACATGACGTTACAATGTATGGCCTAAGTGCTGCCAGAACATGCTAGCTAGCTAACAGCAGCCCTACGAATTCACTAGTTTTTAACATCATGAGCAACAATCAATAAATTCCTAATACACAAGCTTATTAGGGTAAAAGAGCAAAGTAAGTTTACACGTCAGTATTGCATCAATAGATTATAAAGAATCCTCAATAAATGGGGCAACAACTAGTTAAACTAATACTAACGTTGAACCCGAATCTAATACATGTTTAGGGCTTCAAGTCTCAACTAAATGTTGGGTTTTTTGACGACGTAGGTCGAGCAGCAACTTGAATTTTCCAAGTTAGCAAGCTAAGCTAACTGCAACTTCTGTGAGTTGACAACAGGTTGCAACGTTTCGACTTAACTTTTCTAAAGTGGCACAAACTTCGACACCACAAAAGGCCTTCGTTTCGTTCGCCACATGCGAACTTGTGTGTTCGTTTCGACGGCTCCGAGGCCAACTTAATGCGTCTTCCGTCCACTGTAAACTTTAATCTGTCCGCTCAAGCTAAACGCTGCCTCGGCTGCTTAGTGTTAGCCCGTTAGCTAGCAGGGTGCATGAGGAGTGTTTACTCCGGGGTGCCCCGACCGAAATCCTGGCCCTGGTTCCGCACGCTCAACAACGACGATTTGCGGGCCATCAAGCGTCGCATTCGTGTTTCCTGGAAAACGTTTTACCTGTCGGACTCGGCGTATCGTGTCTGCGAAGTCATCTTTCGTTCCTGGCTGAGCAACCGAGGCCTGTCCCTGAATCAGCTCCGCCATCATCATCATCATCCGCCTCGGCAGCTGAGAGCCACACTTAAAAAAAAAAAAAAAAAAAAAGACCAGCACACGTGCCAGACTAAAACTCCGCGAGCTTGATGATCTCGCGAGTTGATCGGAGTAAGGCTGTGAGGACACATGCAAAACAAATCAGCTGTTTCATCATAGGACTCATGCATTTAGCTGATATAGGAAACAGGCCGATCCCACCTGGCACTGTGCGAGAGACAAACATCAGGTAGGCTAGTCTTTTTTTTTTTAAATAAAAATGCTGTTTTTAATAAAATAGTACTGTGCAAAAGTTTTAAACCACCTATGATTAGGATGGCTGAGTCAGCATTCACAAGTTTATTTATTTATTTATTGCAACCTAAACCTATATGGAAGAGGATTAGGGCCACTGAAAAAAATAAAGAAACAATTCTGACATTATGTCCTGAGGCATCTCAGTAATCCAGGTAAAAAATCATTCTGACATTAATCTCAGAAAAAAAGTTTGAATTCTGAGATTAAAGTCAGAATTATTTATTTTATTTTACTTTTCAGTGGCCTTAATCCTCTTCCATAAACTTCAATATCATTCATACTCTTTTAGTCACTAAAATGTTCAGCTCACTCAGGAATTGAGTGCTGCTTTAGTTTATTGTTATTTCAGTACGTTTTAAAATATTCAACTTTATTTACACATTTTATTCCACATAGGAACCCACCAAAAATTTTAATTGCATTTAAAATATTATATCTTTAAAATCTGCTTCAAAAAACTTGCTTTATTTTTGTCTTCTTGTGCTACTTTTAGTTTTAGCTACTATTGGGCTATTTTTAGCTAGGCTTTAGCTATTTTTGGTTTTCAGCTGTATTTAGCTACTTTGAGCTTCTAGCTATCATATTTAAATTAGCTAGCAGTGTTAGGAGTCTTGATCCTGTTAGCTAATCTTTTAATTCCTTTAGTTTCTAGCTAGCATTTA
This sequence comes from Austrofundulus limnaeus, assembly GCF_001266775.1. Classification (NCBI taxonomy): domain Eukaryota; kingdom Metazoa; phylum Chordata; class Actinopteri; order Cyprinodontiformes; family Rivulidae; genus Austrofundulus; species Austrofundulus limnaeus. The sequence continues at coordinate 464,874 of NW_013952539.1, forward strand.
GTCATGGATGAATGGATGGATGGATGGATGGATGGATAGATGGATGGATGAATGATGGATGGATGGATGGATGGATGAATGATGGATGATGGATGAATGATGGATGGATGAATGATGGATGGATGGATGGATGGATGATGGATAGATGGATGGATGGATGAATGTTAGATGGATGAATGATGGATGATGGATGAATGACGGATGGATGGATGGATAGATGGATGGATGACTGATGGATGAATGATGGATGAATGATGGATGGATGAATGATGGATGGATGAATGATGGATGATGGATGAATGATGGATAAATGATGGATGGATGGATGAATGATGGATGAATGATGGATGGATAAATGATGGATGGATGGATGAATGATGGATGGATGAAAGATGGATGAGAAGACATTCACATATAAGGGAAACCTGAAGGTTCATCAACGTACTCACACTGGTGAGAAGCCCTACACCTGTGACCTCTGTGAGAAGAAACTCACAACAATGGGAAATCTGAAGTCTCATCAAATAACGCACACCAGAGAGAAGCCTTAATATTTTGACTTGTTGGCATCTCAACGCCCATCAGCGAAGGTGATCAATGCTGATCAACGAAGCAAGTTTGAAATTTCATGAGAACAATTAAAATCAAACCGCAAAATATATAAAGTATATCAAAAGTGCTTGTTTGATAAGTATTTTGTGAAAACGATCATAAAAAAATCCTCAGTAATTTTGATTTGCTTTTAACATTAAAAAAAATCTGTTAATTCATTGCTAAAGTAACAACAGAGATGGTTGTATCACAGTGATTAGGAAGTGAGGGGTTTAATCAAGACTAGCTAAAAGTAGCAAACTGTCACCTAAAGGTAGAGAAACACTAGCTGAAAGCACCAAATGCTAACTAAAAGTAGCAAATGCTAGCTAAAAGTAGAAAAACACTAGCTGAAAGCAAAAACTGACTAGCTAAAAGCAAAAGGTCAACAAAAATTTGAAAAACATTACCTTAAAGCACTAAATAGCTAAATAAATGTGGAAAAAAATGTATTGTGAGTTCTATTATTTATCATTATTTTATACACTTCAGAACAAATGAAAAGACCATATTCATGTAAACAAGAAAAATACTGTATATAGTTTATGCTAAATTTCCCAAAAACTATTACAACTGAACTATTCAGGCATATTTTTTTCCAATTCTTATTGTTATGTAAACAACAGGCTAGCATGAGCTAACATGTTTTACTTTTTGTATTAATAGTATTGATCACATATTTGCATATAAATTGATTTATTGTGAGTACAAAAACAAAAAAATATATATATTCTGTTATGTTTGGTCACATTTTCGAAGAGCCACTGCAGAGGAACCAAAGAGCCACATGTGGCCCCAGAGCCTCAGGTTGCAGACCCCTGGTCTAAATGTTGTCTAAAGCCTTAGGCGAAGTAGCGCTAGCAAAAGTTAGGCTTTTGAGACTGATTAACTGAATTTTAGATAATAGGTCTTTTATCTTACACTTTGTGACCAGTTTTAATAATTTACACTATCTATCTAGCATTATAACTCACTTCCTTGTGTTGGAGGTATGACATCATATCAGGGGTGGGACTAGGCTCGCTATGAAAGCTTTGTTGGAAGAAGAAAGTAGGGCCATTTTGTCTACATGCAGACAGGGGGCCTCCAGTGCTGTGAAAACCTTTATATGTGTGAAAATAAACATTAAGTCTGAGTACTGGACTGGTTTCCTGCATCTGATTTGAGAATACATTTCTTTCGTCTGGATGGACAGCAATCTTGACAAACGCAGAAGAACTGGTCCAGATGTCAAAAGCTTCTATGAAAAAATTAAAAAAATTAAAATAAATGTAGAACAATATATTATTTTTAATGTGTATTTCAAATAGTAGTTAGCTTGGTCACACAATTAACAAATCCCACAGATTTTTTTTTGACTGGCAACTGAAGCACGGTTAAAAGTGACGGCATTCCCAGACTAAATTTACAACTCTGGATCTTTGGTTCTCCTTTGTGCAGCACATGTGGTAACATCTATTGTTGCACATCTGGAAAAGGCCAACAGCCAGACAGTCAAAAGTAAAATTGCTTCAAATTTCCAAACTTTTTATGCTAAACAGTCTTATACCAGAAACTGTATCCAAACCACAGCGAGCAAAGTCAACCACTGAAGGGCTAAATTTGGTGTGTGGTCTGAGAAAAAAAAAAACACGTCCTTTATTTGAATCTTTTCTTTTTGTCAATGTCTTTTTGTGTCCACTATTTGAAGTTCTGACCTGTGAGATGTTCGTATGCAAAATTCTCATGCAGCTGCTTTGTGATTGAACTCAAATTTTAGACAACTAGATGCAGTGTCTTCCAGACGTTTATGCGTGTACCGCTTTCTTTTCCACTTCAGCCCCTGGGCATGTTATCACCTCCAAAGAAGTAGAGAAATTATGTGGCAGCTGAGAGCTTTTCAGACATGCACTCCTGAAAAAAGACCTCCAATTTCACATGACTGAAGTCTGATCTGGCCTGTAAAATATTGCAACCATGTGCCGTGCTGTCGAGCCCCAGAGGAAGCTGAAAATGATTTTAATTGTCTGATATCAAAGAGGGAATCAGGTGGCAGTTGTCATGGACAGCTAGAGGATGCATACAGGAGAACTGACACAATCAGACACACTTGCAAACAATTATAATAAATTAAGCTGTCATCAACTCACATAGCCTAAGAAGTGAGAGCAGTTAAGGGAAGTGTGGGTTTCTGGAGAAGTTCCTATCAAGTAGTCAGAAGTATTGACCTGAAATATGTTCGTGTGGGATGCTGCAGTTATTGTAACAGTGTCTCAAACACACACAACCTCCTCCTTGTTATTGTATGGAGGAGAAAACTCATCCCACGCTTCAGCTAAAAGCTAAACACTTGCTAAAATGTTAAAACCCAGCTAAAATTTAAATGTAGCAAAACACTTGCTAATATCAAAACACAGCTTAAAGTTAAATGTTGCAAAATGCTTGCTAAAATATCAAAACACAGCTACAATTTATAGGGAAATGCTTTCTAAAATATTAAAGCACAGCTAAAAGTTAAAGCGAAACACTTGCTAATATCAAAACACAGCTAAAACGTAAATGTTGCCAAATGCTTGCTAAAATATCAAAATACAGCTAGAATTTAAATGTAGCAAAACACTTGCCAAAATATCAATATAAGCTTAAAGTTAAATGTTGCGAAAATAGCTTTTAGCTTTTAGCAGCTAAAAGTAAATGTTGCAAAACTCTGGCTGAAATATCAAAACACAAATGTTAATTGTTGCAAAATGCTTTCTAATATCAAAACACAGCTTAAAGGTTTATGTAGCAAAATGCTTGATAAACTATCAAAAACACCAGCTAAATGCTAATTGTAGTGAAACACTTACTAAAAAAATCAAAACATTTGACAAAAGCTAAAAATAGCAAAAAACTAACTAAAAGTGTCAAATTGCTAACTAGAAACTAAAAGTAGCAATTTGTTAGCTAGAAGCTAAAACTAGCAGAGATAATATAAAAACAGAGCTAGGAAAGAAGAGTATTCTTAAAGGAACTGAAAATTCGTAAATAAATTTACATTTTCAAAAAGCATAAAAGTTACGAGAACTAAAGCATCAAAAGACTGGCTAAAAGTAGCTGAACTAAATAAAAGTGGTATAAAAAGATTAAAAAAGTGCATATATGCTGAAGCAGATTTTAAAGACAACTATGTTTTAAAAAAACTGAAGAAATTTGTTTTGGGACCAAAATTGTAAATAAAGTAAAAAAAATTAACGTAAAAATGAACTCATCTCTAGAATAAACTGAACGTTCAGCTGAATCAGCATTCAAATATGATGCTTTTATGGTCATACACATGTAATGCAGCTGGATTAGCGAGCACCTAGAAATAATAACTTTTATCCTTTTTTCAGCCACAGAGCTTTTACCCCCCAACTCCGCTTACACTCAGAAGAATTAGCAATATGAAACTGTAATTGCTTTATAATTGCCACAGTTCTGTGTTGCACATACGTTTCTTAAGACAAGGCTCTAGAAAGGGTTAGTGTTTCATTCAGAGACCCCTGAGGGACCACCAGCAAAGGTTTTATTCTGAAATGCACTCGTCATACAGCAGGAAGGAGTGAATAACATCTCAGCTAAAAAATATTATTTACCCTAAAAAGACAATAAGAGAAAAATTATTTGTGGATAAATTGGATAAATTTCCCTCTTTTTACTTATAAACCTACACTTTTTATAGCTTGTCGCTGAAAGGAAAAGGCGGACAATAACGTTTTAGCTTATGATGTGTGCGTGTGTTAATTTCTCTGTACAGTTAGTAAAATAGCTCATGAATCATTAGACAGATTTCAATAAAACTCTTGAGGGTAATTATTTGTAATAAGGTCAAACCAATTCAAGATGCTCGCTAAGGCTATTCAACCGTGGCCTATGCAGAAATGACTGTAAGAATTGTGCTAGTGATAACTGACAGTCTTTTATAACAGTAAGTTTTTTTTGCTATATTTGTTTTCCATCTTAAAGGACCAATATTATGTTTCTCAGACATATTGACAGTTCTAATTTATACCATAATAAAGTAACTATGTCACCTTCAGTTGTTATGAAAATGCTGTTTATACATATAAATCAAAAATAATCTTGACTTCACATCACAGCCTTGAAATTGGCCTGTCTCTTTAAGAGCCTCCTATTGCTTCCATCCTTCCCATTTCAGCACGTCATCACAACAGCTTCATGCCATTTACAACTGTAGCGTTGTACCCTGTTGTGTTGTAATGATAATACTTACTTCCAAAAATGAAATCAAATCATTAAAGGACTGGACTGAGAAGTATTACGAGTTAAGCAGACGCGCAGTTTCGCCAGGTATTTGCTTGCTAATTGTTGCTACCAATATCCTGCAGGAGTCGTGGGGGAGGCTTGATCTGTGATGCAGAAGCTTGGCTTGGAGACACAGCCCAGAGGAGGAGCTGATCCTAAAAGGCGGTTCTAGTCCCAACCGGTCGTTTTTGCTCTCCTGCCTGGCTGCCTCAGGACACTATAGGATTTCGCAAACATGCATGAACGAGTCAAAGCAAGACTCTGGGTATGTTTTGGATGAGAGGATAACATTATAACATGATATAAAGCTCAAAGACGTTGATTTTACATGATATTGCCCCTTTAACTGTGTCTAAAAAGGATCAGAAAGCAGGATTATCCTGATAGCTAAAACAGAATAGCATGAAGGGTGAATCTCTAACAAGTGTGACCCTGCCTTGATTGACAGATGAAAAGGATAAACAGACTGACTTTGCTCAATAATAATAGAAGAGGTGCACTTCTTGCCTCCTTGTTTTTATCTCTTTTTCCATTTTACTTTGCAGCCTTCACCACAAGCCACTTTGCTTTGATTCAAGTCTGTATCTGTATTTTAAATGACTCAATTACATGGGATCCCACAGAGAAAATTATGGGTGGTTTCCACTATTTCTTTCCACTGGGACACCAAGACCCTACCCCTGGCTCCAGTAAACCCCCTCTCCCTCCTCTTCTCCATCCCTCTCCTTGCCACTCTCCCCACCTGTCCTATTATGCTCCACTCCCACAGCCGTACGTTTTTTCTTGATAAACATCCGCTTTGCTGGGTGTATTGGAGACTGACAGGAAATAATAGCTAAATGGTTTTGTTTGTGAGCTCTCCGTGCAGTGAGTTGACACGAAGCACTTTTGCAGGTAATTCTTCTGCTGTCACCACAAAACAAGCCACCGCGAAGACTTCCTTAAGGATGACACGAGGTACTGCTCGAATCCAAAACGCTTGGCGTGACAGTCATAAAAGCATATCAGCAGGCAGAGCCACAGAAATGGAAAGGATGTTTTTTTTTATTCATTCAAAGCACAGAGGAGATGGGATTCTTTTCGGCACTTTAAACCCACAGCTTATGTTGCCCTGAGACATTTTAAAAAGTGGAACTGAGCTTTCACGCTCTCCACTGGTGTCGAATCTGCTTTCAAGATAAAACCTACTGCTGTGTCGCTCCGATGCACTGAGGTGCAAAGTGAGTGGCCGGATCAGCTTCTTGGTGACAGTTCAGCCATGAAGCAGAAGGTGTATGTGTTACACACCACACACTGTACATGTTTGTCTTTGCTAATGTTTCATCATTAGTCCAAGATGTAAATGCAAATCTTATGGATGCTTGTGGGTTTTCAGGCAGAGAATTTATTTAAAAAATATCTACCACATTTTTTTTGTTTGTTTAGATATGTAATTCAAATGGAATGAATGCAACAAAGAGTTCACAGAAATGGCTATATTTTCCTCACATTAAAAGCAGGTTAATGGTAGGCTACTCACATGTTCAACCTAAACAAGACAATTGTCAGAAAGAAGAGCAAGGCAGCTGTTTTTAATTGAGCACATTACAGATCAAATGCTTCAGATGAATGTGATCTAAAAAGACAAATGAAAAATAAAAATTTTGCTACAATCACATCTAATATTTCTTATGCAAATCAAAACAATCCATCATAAAAAATGCATGAAGCACGGTGGTGGAATTGTTATGGTTTAGAATCAAATGGTTTGATGTCATAATATGAATCTTATCAAATTTGATCATAAAGCAGATTGTCCAATTGTTTGATTCATCTATCAAAAAACTAGAGCTTTTATATAACTTTAAACATTCTAATAAATAATAATAAACAACAACAATAATAATACATTTTATTTGTATAGCACTTTTCTAAGTACTTTGCTTAGCAAAGTGCTAAAAGTAACGAAAGGCTAAGTAAAGCAAGGAAGTAGTAAAAAAAGTTGGCTAAACCTTAAACGTATGAAAAGATTAACTAAAATAGCAATTGGCTATATAGCTAAACACAGCAGGAGAAAAAAATAAAATCTAAAACTGAGTCAAGCTTAAAGCTAAAACTAGCAAATAGCTAAATCCCAAAGAGTAAGAGAAAAACAGCAGCAGATTAAAATGTTTGTGAAGGAACTGAAGAGATCTTAATGCATTTCAATGGAGAAAATATTTGTAAATAAAAACTAAATGTCATCAATGTCAACTCATCTCCTAAATGAGATTTTTTGATGAATAAAATAGTATCAAGTATATCAAGTATATAATAAGTAGTCAGAAAATGCGGGGGGAAAAAGGAAAAACACAAGTTGAGTTTATAAAGTAATACTAACCCATGAAGTCGTTCAAATAAAGACATACATAATCTAGTTTTTAAAACTTTAAATATTACATTAACTGATATTTTTGTTGTTAAAATTACTGAAATGAAAAATTTGACCATCAATATTAGGTATACTATTTTTATGGGCACTTTCCATAAAAAATGTATTCCCTGGGATTCTTTTTCCCCCACAACTGTGTGGCTTTATACATACAAATATATAAAATAACTAATAATAATGTTGCATTTCTGTGATTGTGTAAACCATGAGATATAAAAAAAGGGCCAACCAAACCAAAAACAATTCTTCCACTTTAATGCCAGGAAATGTTTACCAGGCTGAGTCACACAGGATGGTTAAACACCCTTACAAACCAGCCTGCATACCCTGTGGTGTAATCCAGGCACCATCAGAAAACATTACATTATCTTCCATCATAACGAGCAAATAACCAGAGCCATTAAACATTTACATCATGAGCAGGGCTCGCCGGGGCAGAGGAAGCTACCAGCACAGAGACCTTAACCCTGAAATGCCCCTCATCCATTCACCAGCTCATGGAGCAACAGATCGAAGAACACAAAGAGCGTGTGCTCGCAAACAAACCCCACCAGTGGACCCCCAAGAGAGGAGGGGGAATGGGAAAAAAGATAAATTTATTGATTTGAGATTAACGTGCCACATTGGTTCTGCCGCAGGGGACAGTGAAAGTGGGGTGCATGTTAGTGTATAGTTCGTTCCTTCTTTAGGCTTTGATTCAATTAAACAATAATGAAATCATCCTTTTTGACTGGCTTTGAGAATGAAGATAAAGACAGTCAGAAGGAAAAAAAAACAATATTCTCTTTCTGCTCTACATTTTGTGTGTAGCCAGGGGATCTCTGTTCAGCTGTGATAAAATGTGTCTCAGACCTCATTCATAAACATGATAGAAAAATGTATCTGTTTACTTTGTGAAAAGTGTAAAAATCATTGGAGAAGAGTGGATTTATTTACATTTGACTGCCTGGTTCTAGTTTCAGATCTACCTGATATTTGTCAAAGGGAGAAGCTGGGTCTGTTATCAGAATACCTCATGAACCACTGCTTGTATTTTAATGAAACTTGCGGAAATTAATCATGACTGTACGTCTACAACCTATTAACTTTTGATGTCTGCCCAATTCAAGATGGCTGCCACAGCCAACTGATCTTAAAAACACAAAGATAGTTAAAACTTGGTCAATTTTAAAAAGGTTTGAGCTAATATTTGGCATATGTGGCAGTAGCTGAGAGGCCTTCAGCAGGTATACTCTGAGTGTAACATCTTACTGCATGCATGACATTGTGCATATTTTAACCAAAACAGATACAACTCCCAATTTCCCAACATAAGTTAGTCTAAAACACTGGCATGAATTTAATACTGATGTGGTTTTTATTTATTTTTTTGTTAATTCTCACTAAGAAAAAGTAAAACATTAATAAATAAAATATTAATCAAAGTTGTATGTTGAATTCACCTCTTGGAGACCTAAACCAGGAAAACCTAATCGATTCTTGTTAACCCCGGAGTGCCTGCAGACTCTAGACTAGTCAATGTTGGTGAGTATTTGAGTTACATTTTGCTGTAACTGGAGACAGAGAAGTCCTCATGCTCATTAACCCTTTTAGACGGCCCAGATTGCGCAGCAGGCAAAATATTTCTATTTTTCTATCAATATTTCATCACCAGCTCAGGACAAACAAAGCCAGGGGCTTTGACCGTAATGGTCCCATCTGTCTATAGATTGTCAGGACATCACTGTATGGGTGTCCTTTGACACCAGAAAATAAGCTTTGACATCAAGGTAAAATCCCCCCCCCATCATGCACGCACACATACACAAACACACACAGAGGAATCACGGATGTTAGTAAGCCTGGAAGGCAAAGAGTACCCTGCTTTTTTCAGATGGTTCCTTACAGATGGTCTCTTGATGTTGCAGCAGGAGATCGAGTTTCAGGACTACGAATGAATGAGCTATTAGGACCCATCGACTCCGTCAGAACACAAGCAACATTCAAACTCTTTGAAATAAAAAATTAATTCACAATTTAATCCAAGTGCTGCAAGCTGCTACTTCCCCTATAAAATAATTGCTTGATACGACTTTTTTCCATCTACATCCAGTCACACTTGATTCATATCAAGAGAAGTTTGCCAAAACAGCCTCACATGGTGTATTTGAGAACCACTCATCAATTATTGCAATATATCCTGATCCATCAGTTGATCCAGATGAATATAAAAACATACAATTGTTAATAATTTATCGATATTAAGCCAGTGGATTTTAGCATCCCGGCTTATCGTTTCTTAGGAGGAGGGTGACCTCATCATCTTTGCCCAGACCCATTAGCTTTCTGCACAGACCTCCGGGGATCTGTCCATTAACCTCTTATACCTACTAAGTAAAGGAGCATTAAGTGAAATGTGGAAACAAAACACACAATTGGCTGTTTATTAAGATATAAGTGAGCATTTCTAAACACAGGCATGTAAACAGAGTATTGTGAGAACCATGAGGCATTCGGTGAAATGAGGCGCTGAGCTGAAATTGAGCATTTCTGTGTGTAAATCGAATGAAATGTATCAAATGTTTTTGTGGTGCACTGTGGTATTTTAGAGGAAGTTGAAGGGAAACCCTTGAGAAAAAAAGTTGCAATTTTAAAAGCCTGCATAAGAGTTTGGTTTTACACATAAACCACAGTGAAAGAGAGCCACTTTGGCTTCTAATTGGTGGTAATTACCTTTTTCTGGTCATTGTTCCACTCTTATTGTGTTCAAGAGGAGAGGAGAGGTCAGTGAACATGGGAGACATTTCTACATTGACGGTCAGATGAGAAAGCCAGATTGGATGACCACAAAATGTTTTGATGGGTAAAAAAAAGGGCAGACATTCCTCTGGGCTTTGTTCAGAATTTTTTTTATAGCTTTTGTTGCTCAGAGAATAGGCATCATCATTGAAAGGTATAAGAAGCTGGAAAATCTAGAGCTTGTAGGATTTGAGGTTTTGCTTTAAACTCAGTATTGTTTTGCTCTCTTGTGCTTTAAAGAACTTAAGCCCTATGGTGTGAATGCAAAGCTGTCTGGTATTCAGTTGTGTTAATGTAACTAATTTTTACTACAACAGATTTCTGTCATGAAATTCTTCTTGAAGTGCAATAACTTGACTCAGAGGATTTCACCATATAAAAGATGGATGTATTCATCGGAAAACAAGTTTGATAGGTTAAGTTCCTGTCTTAACAATTTATAGGAATGTAAATTAAATGGTGGCTAAAGCAGATCTTTGGGGAAAACCTAAGTTTATTGTAAAAGGGGTTGATATTTTTCAAAGTTAAATATTTAGGCTCTAGAGTCAAATAAATGTTTTACTTAAATGGAAAATATCTACAAAGTGTTTTATATTTTTAAATGAAGCATATTGTGACAGATAAAGGGAAAAGAGGCATAAGGTGTAATAAATTACTTTGTGAATATGTAATATAATTTATTAATAAATACATTTCTATTTTTCAGGGTGGTTTTTTTTGGACCTGTAGCTGCTGCCTTGCTCCACTTTTATTATCATTTCTGAATGCTAACACCACAGTGGAATAAATATGACAAATTCTATTGACGATTTCTATGATGGCTTTTTTTTCATTGCCAGCAGTCCTAACCTGTCCACATCATCTCAGCAGGTCATGCACCTTGATCCTGAACAATAGCCTCCTTTGTATGTGCCCTTTTGGAGAGTGACAGGGACATGTTGGTTAGCCGACTTGGACTCCTGAGGAGACACGATCGCATAGGAGCGTCCATTAGGGCTCGGTCTTGTGCCACCGGCTGACTTTCATGTTGTGCTATTGTTACACAGCTCTCCCCTGAGAGGTGGATGCCGAGTGGGTAATGAGGGGTAATTGGTCCGGGGTCAAGGATGATTAATTCATTTGGTCAGGTGTTGGTCAGTACCTGGATACCTGGATGGCTGCGTGGGCAGGTAGGAGGTGGAACATGAGATGGGGTAAATGAATAGGGAGGTGGATGTGTAGTCAGGACAGAAGTAAGTGAGGGGGAAGGGAAAACAAACTATTCTCAAAACTGCATGGATTATTAGGTAAATGGAGCCCTTTGAGCTTCATCTGCAAAATGTATAAACAAAAAGCAATAATTTTCCCCCCTCCTTCAGTCTCACTTTCTGCTTACATCCAGGGTTCTGTTGTCTGATAATCCAACCATACTGAGAACAAATGTGCTGTAAAATCAGAAAATAAATTCCACTGGATCATATCTTTCCAGAAACCAAGTTGAAAGGTCAGCACATACGCTGAAGACAGACTGAATGTGATAGCCGTCCCCGGCCCTCCTGCCTCCCCTTCAGCTTGACTAACTAATCTGAATACCTCTCCTCCCATCCCCTCAATTCAAACCAGGCAATTTTGGCCACTGATTATCCTGAAACCTGTGTGCGCGCGACAGTAATCGCAGGGGCTTGGCTGGTAATTGACCAGGCAATGACTGAGACGCCTGCCGTGTAATTGAACAGGGGTTGAGGGGGCATTGCAGGACTGAAAGGGTCTGAGGGTTGCTCACTGCCCATTAGACCTGGCAGGGGGTCTTCTGCGCCTGTGGACTTCATCGTAAGGGTCACGGCGTATCGGGCGCTTCAATGCAGGACTGATACCTTTCGGAGTAAGGGAGTGGCAAAGAGGCAGCTGTGAGGGGTCAAATATCACAAAGCAGCAACTTTTTATAACACCTAAAAATATACAGATCAAACACAGCAAGAGTCTTTTAGATTAGATTCATTAGTTTATCAAGAACAGCACACAGCACAGCCTTACTTTGTTTGCATTTATTCTACCCATAGTTCATCTTAAACATAAACTGTCACTACATGACCCAAATTCACTTTTCCTGCTGTTCAGAAGGAAACTGGGCGCCACTGTACAAGCATTTATTGCAGACTCGAGTCATCAATTTTAGATCATGTTAAATTAATCTAAAATTTTTAATTTCAGAATTCTGTCTTTATACTCAGAAGTCTTTTTTTTTCCAGTGGCTAATCCTTATTCTTAGAAATAGACAAAAAAGTAAATAAATAAATCACTTACTAACAATCATTGTTTCCATCAATGTCATGACCAGCTTGTGGCCAACTTCCATCCACCAGTCAGAGCCTGTTTTGTGTCTATTTTGTCCAGTTCCCCAGAATTCTGTTGTGTGTGTGTGTGTGCGCACGTGTATTTACTTTTTTTTTTTGGAAAGTAAACAACAAAACCAAAGGCCGAGTTTGTGTGGTTTTAAGAATAGTGGGTTTGATTATTGTGAAGGAGACCCTAATGATTGACACTGCTCTCTGGAAAATCAATGATCTGCAGTCCACAGATGTCAAATCTTCAGATCCACTTGGCTCGCTTGGACTATAGGTCCTAAGAACTGAGGGGCACGTGGGTGGGCTCATCAGACCTAACGGAAATACTCAGAAGCTAGGCTAAGTCAACCCATGTAAGTCCATGTCCAGCCTATGGAAAAAGCAATAAAATTGTAATCTTCTTGCAAATCATTTGTTTTTATTTGAACTTCTAAAGGTTGCAAATTAGCTTTCTTTATTTGCATCAGAGCACTTCTTTTTCGTTCTTAGCAAACAAATAAACCTGGATGAATGATTAGTTTGTGTCAGACTAAGTTTAAGGATGTTCTTTTGATTTAAACACCTTGGTAGTGTTGAACATTTCTGGTGAAATATGTTTGAGGCTGTCTGCTGTGAAGGATCTTATTGTTGGTAAAAGTACCATTGTTGCATCTTTTTGAAGTCTGTGGATCAGTCGTATTATTGCTGGTTTATTCTGACTCTTAAGTGTACTAATTAAAAAAAAAGAGGCAAGGCTCCCCATACCACATCTTTGAGCACTCTGAAAGAATTTCCTGTGTTTGCTAAATATGTGGACTCCAAGCTGAGCAGTGAAATATACATATATGGCCAATTGGTTTTCCTTCCATTTGACTTTTACCATCTGAGCTCAGAAACGGCCTCATCACTTCCACTCCGCTGGGCCTCAGTGATCACTGACATCTGTGCCAACCTCCATCTGCATGTTGTAAATATGATTCAGTGTCCTCTAGGTTTAGCAGGTATGGCTTCAAGTTAAACAGGCAGGTGTTAATCCATGAACTTTACACATTCCTATGGTTAGAAATGGTCATGAATTAGGTTTTGCTTGTAAATGGATAAATTCTTACTTTATATTATTCATTGTTTTGTCAGTATAATCTTAGTATTCCATATATTGACTTACTGATACCAAAAATGAGTGAATAAAACATTAACAAACAGATTTTTTTACTATGCATTTATGAACAGTATATTTTAGAACATCTGGAGATCTGATTTAGACTAATTCTGTGACATTTTTTCTTTTCTTTATCACCTGAAAACCAGCTAAACACTACGAAGTTTACATTTGTGATGTTAATACTACCTACACTAAACATTAAGGCTATAGGTAGACAACAGAGGCACAAAGTTTCAACTCATTTGTGTTTAAGATGAGAAGATGAATCACAGAGCTTCAGTGGTTACTGTTTGGCGCCAGAGAAACCCTGCAAGCGGTTGTGCTCCCTTAACCTGTGGAAGAATTAAAAAAAAATTTAAATATGGCATTCTTTAGGAACTTCTTCACGTTGGGAAATGTGTTGGAAGATTTATGCGGTGCTAACCTGACAGCGTTTATCCGGATGAATCCAGAGGCATCACATGGGTCATAGTCTCCCTGAACGTCCATGCTAAGAAAAGATGAAAATAAAAAATTGAAATGAAGGCATATGAAATCAAATCTTTAGTTAGTAAATGGAAACACTCAAGAGCAACGAAGAACTAATATAAAATGAAAAAAAAAAGACTAAATGTTATGGGGTTACTGCAGTAAATTTAAGCAACACAGTCTTTTAAACTACTGGGATACCTGACAAAATGCTCTTTGGAAATAATGTTCTGATTGATTTTCCTCTGAATGCGCTCATTTGGGACTATTTGTCCTGAGCGATAGAGAATCAATACAGCAGAATAAAATGTACTGTAGTGCACAAAACTCCTTCAAAAACAATCATATCATATCAACTGCGAGCCACTTCATATGATTTTGTAATCTGATGTTTGTCTTCTAGTTTACCCACTTCTTCTTCTAAAAAAAGTCTTGAATCTATAAGTTGTGTCTAACGTTGGAGCCGTTCTTTGTGTGAACACCTCAGCTTAGTGTCTCAGAAAGACTGCTGCGTAATTACAGCAGTTTCTACCTGCAGTGTTTAATACACTCCCTTACCGAGTCCTCTCCTCCCCGTGATACCCCCAACTCCCAATGTACCACTCCAACTCATTCTTTAAAAGCACTTAGCAAAAGAGGAAATTGCCAACAAATGATAGGATAAACATTATAAAAAGAAAGGCCGACAACTAAATCATCGACTCTCAATACAAGGCTCCCTACCCGGCACCTGAACGCCATTATGAGTGAGCGGCCACAAAGAATATATGTGTGTGTGTGTGTGTGTGTGTGTAAGCATGTGATTGTGTTTTCCTTTAAGAAACCCTGCAGTCTAATTGAGAGTGAAGCTGGTTGAGAGCGGGGAGGGTGACATTTCTGTCTCAGGCGGGTGCGGTGACGGGTTGTATTACCACTGTGTTAATGACGCCGTTTACTGTTGCCTGCGGAGAACCAACAGGACGTCAGCGGGGGGTTCATGCCTAATCTGCTCTGTGTGTGTGTATGACTGTGGCAGGATTTCATGTTGTGGAAAATGAGTGTAAGCGTGAGAGACTGCTGCCTTCAGGTGTATCAGTGCCAGGTATCAATCAAACAACAACACAATACAGCAGAATTAAAAAAAAATCTGAAATTTACCATACAGATTTATATACAGTTACCTGTTGTTCTACCATTAAAAAACAATCTATAATAATCTGTATTAATGAGAGATGTAACTGCTGTAAAATGGGAGGGATGTTCAGTTAAAGTATCAATTCTTTCATAAAAACAAATATCCAAACCTACACGTTTTTTTTCTGAGGTCAGAGATAATGTCACTTAACGCTACGCTAACCTTAAGAAACTTCCTGGTTTCATAAAGGGTAAATAAAACATAAATTACAGCTTCTCAGATCTTGAAATATGCTGTTTGTCCTCTCTTAATGTCTAACAGTGAACCTAATGTTTTAATTACTTTTAAAACTTTCTGAATAACATTGGATTCTACATCTGTTGGTAAATCTTTCATTAACAGTTGTGTAAATCAGGACTATTCAAGCCACGGCCACATCTGGCCACCAATGTTAAAACTTACCTCTTTAAATCTGCATTTGTTTAAATTTGCTCTGTCTATTTTTATTTTTGTATGTGTTTGTTGAAGTACTTTGTGATCCCTACCTTGAAATGTGCTATATACAGTAAATAAAGTTTTCCTTACTTACTTACAATGTTAAATAAATATTCTGTTACATACTCCAGTGTTTCACCTACCTTTAATGGGCAACGCCCCCCACACTGTCCCCAGGGATGTTTGGCCCCTGAGCTGTTGTAACTGTGGCCCCCTGAGTAGTTGAATAGCCCTGGTGTAAATATTTTAACTAGGAGTGTCCTGATACCAGTTTTTGTCAAGCTGAAAACAATTCCTTCAGTTTGGGTACTTGCCAATACCAAGTACTGATACTGTGTACTTTCTGAGTTAGAGCTTAAACGTTACACAGTGACTTTAAAAACACATTTCTTTTATTTAGAACAAGGTGGCTCTCCCTCTTTAAAGGCCTACAGCTCCTCTGACGGGATCAGATCAAATATACAGCATGGTATATACTGTTACAAAATAAATTAGCTGTTCTTTCAATTATATAAAATTCTTAACCACAGAACTGACAAACATTTGACTTGAAATGTAAACTGTAATACATTCAGTGGAGTATCATTATTAAAGGTACTGATACTGATATTGGTTGATATCGGGGCATTTTGTTCAAGTATTGCTAGTTTTAATTGTACACAAGTAAAAACTCATCCAATCATAAATGAGTATGGGTTTGTAGAGTGTGAAAGTACATGATGCATGTGTTTTAAGTTTGTAATGAACCTCTTTATCAGAAACTAATGTGCTCAGGCCCAAAAAAAACGTTGTGATTTATGGTTACAAGTTGAAAAAAGGAAAACAAGAGCTGTGCAAAGATTATTTACCAGCTTCATGTTGCTCAGAAAAACTATACTATCACAGGTTAAAGAGCTGATTGGGATCAAATACAGTTTTTCTGGTAATGTCTTTCTCACAAAACAGGCACCATTTCTAAAAGATATAATACTGTATTTTACACTTGCCAGACGGGTATGAAGGACTGTGTGAACCGTGTGTTTGCCCCACAACGTTTTGACCTGCTTAACTACCATGACACCCTGGTACTTTTCTCCTAAAAGCCCAGTGAAATCACCTCTCTGAAGGAGCTGAAAACACCATTAGCTTTCTGACTCTAGGGTAGAAGTGGAGTGTGTGCGACTTAAGTGGAGATGCTGAGACATATGGAGGGGTTTTTTCCTTTGGTCAGTGCTGAGCCTGCCCAGAGGGCATCGAGGGTCAACCCCCTGAACAAACCCACTGTTACTGCAGCTAAAGAGGGCATAAGGGGGTGCTGCCCTGCAGCGACTGGGCGCAACACTCCTCTGATGTCTTTGTGAGGACAGGGTCAGTTTGGTGTGCTGACGTGGGGGTCATCGGAGAGCTTGAGCGAGCCGATTGGTGAACAAGTGGAATAGCTGCACTGTGCCCTGAGCGGCGACGCACATCTGTCAGGTCAGAACAAACGCACGCTTTGTTTTCCAAACACCCCCCCCCCCAACACACACACAGTCATTCCACGCTCTGTTTACCTGACCAGCTCCTCGTTGTACAGGGACTTGGGAGACTCTCGTCCCAGGATGTAAACCTGACCCTTGAAGACAGACAGCTGGACTTTGCCCTCCACATTCTCCTGGGACTTGGCTATGCAGTGTCGCACAAAGTCACACTCTGGACTGTACCAAAATCCTGTAACAGAAGGAAAAAAAATCTGTTTAAATGTAATTTTATGTGCAAGTATGACCACTGTGACAGGAAAAATAATGTATCCGAAACCAAAGGAGGGAAGTGGTACTCTGAGACAAAGCTAAATGGTCTAACATGAAAAAATGATACATTATTATTAATTTAAAAACTCTAAAAAGACTAATCTAATATTCTATGAAAATATAGGTGAATCATTTCTAAACAGAACCCGAAAAATCAGGTCCTAGATCCTCTTTTTGAACAAAGAATCTTATTATTCTTATCTTGTCGCATTCTCATAGATAAGATGCTAGGTTTGTCAGCTCTTTTTGTTTGTTTCACCTTGTTTTCATTCTTAATTTAAAACCAGATACACAAAATTGAAGTCTCATTGTTTTTGATGTTGATCATCCTTCATTACTATAGCGTGTTTGGGATTATGGATCAAGGATGAATACCGGGCTGATCCTACATCATTAAAAAGATTTAAAATGTTTTAAAAGCACAAGTGTTTTACAATACTGTACAATACCACAAATCATTGTGTTGTGCAGTAATAAAAACAAACAAAAAAAGCTCTTCTTTATTAGAAGAGCTTTTCTGTTTCAGGTGAAGTTCACGCACCCCTTTCTTCTCTTTCATTCCGGGGACCTGAACCATCAGTTCCTGGGACAGATGGGCAAGGGATGTGTCTATATGTGTTCAGAGGTCAGGCACACCCCACTCAGCAGGGGGTCTGCCTCTCATCAGTGTCTGACCTCCACCTCATCGTCTGGCCATGTTCAAAGACACAATGCTCCGCCGCTTTTATTGCTTCAGAATTGGCATCGACGTGTTGGAAATGACAATTGAACATGGGCCCTGTTGGACTTCAAAGATAGATTTTTATTTACATGATTAGTTTTGTTTATGTCCCCAAGTGTCTGAATGACTTGTCAGATTTCAACTAAATTTACTTTTTATAAAAAGAAATGATTAAAATCTGTAATATAAAATAAAAAAAATCTCAGAAGAATCACTATCACATGGATTTTAATTGACTAAGCAGGTATTTGACGTCACACGTATCAAATTGTTGTTGCATCATGAGCAGCAGATAATTATTGTCTAAAAATGGTTTGGTTTGCTGTAAACAGATGCAGGACAGGTGGATTGTTAACATAAGCCCCCTACTACCAGCCGCCTGCAATATGCAATTATTAATGATTTAAACTCACAATGGGTTTAATCTCTGCCCTGCTTCTCAAGGTAGCACCTTTATGTCTCCCCGTCTCTGGAGGGTATAAGTGAGGCGGCCTAGCAGTCGGTCTGTAATGGCACTGATCCTATTATGTGGATGAAGGTGCAGACGACTGGAGACTTGGCAGAAGGGAGGGGATTAAGACACCTGAGCCTTGAAAAGCTCACACACACACACGTGCAAACACACTGAGCAAGCAGGGGCGTAGCATTTATCTGTGGCATGCTTGTTTCTTTCTTGTACGAACTACGAAATAAGTGCACTGACGTCAGCGAAGACGGCACATTTGAAGCACTTACCATTGTACACGAGTTCCGAGAACTTGATACCCAGTCCCTGTTTGATCCTGCGAACCTCTTTGTCCATGGTAAAAGTCTCGATGTCCAAATGGGCCTGCAGCAGAACCGTGCCCCCTGGAGTTTCGTATATTCCTGACAAATTCAGGAAAAATAAATCAATAAAAAGAAATTACATTTTCACAAACCGCAACAGTAGGAGCTAAAGCGATCTGCAACAAGTCAGTAAGAGGATTTACGCATGCTTTAAAAGCCAAAAATGGATGTTGTCAATTTAAAACGTTCAACGTTTGTTGCTATTTTTATCCATTTATAGCCCACAACCTTATTTTAAATGCATATCAAACAACCTATGATGCTGTGATTACTAATCGTTGAAGGCCATTCTCAGGTATATGAACTGGTTTATTTCAGGTAACTGCATCAAACAGATCTATTAGCCATTAGCTATGGGACTGACAGGTCTTTACAGTGCTCACAAAATGTGGACAAGCCTGTCCTGGGTAAATGACAGGTTGGGAGGCCCCTGCCAGTCTGGAGTCTGGACCAGGGCTCTTCCTACCCTGCAATTTACCCCCTCTGGACAAGGAGGGAGGGGTGACAGAAGAAAAGATGAGGTGCTCGACAGGAGAAATGAAGCTGTCACTTAAACGTGAGCAAAAACAAAAGAAGGACAGGGTAAATGCTGCAAGGCAGATATGAAAATTAAGAAAAAAATATATTTTAGTGTGAGAAGTAAACATTTTGGAAAGGTAAGAGCTGTAATACTTGGTTTCTCACATCTTCTACCAATCTGAATGACAGCCACATTTTCTACTTCAAGCCTGACAGCCAAACCAACTCTCACGTGAGATTTTAACAATGTTTTAATCTCCTCCAATCTAGTGAGAAGTTAAGCTCAAATCTGTACAACACTTGAATAATCCAGTCCTGATCTGAAAATGTTGTGCTGGTGGGCAAAAAGGCAGCTTAGTGATGGTGCTAATTGTCTGAAGCTTCAAAAGACTGCCACCTGAGCTAAAAACGGCTCGTGGCTTTTTGGTCTTCCGGGGCCATAGAGGGGATGCAGGGGGCACCTCCTTTGTCTCGATCAGATAAATTCAGGTAAAACTGCCCTCCAACACAACTTGGCTTAAGAGCAACAAAAGGAAATGTGTCAAGGATTGGACAATTCAACAGTGGCTTTTTAGTTGGGCTTAAGAAGACACAACCCTCTGTGGTTTTAGAGGTTTTACTCTTTTCTTACAGTTCCTGCAGGCCTACAAGGCTCCAGGACAGGATTGAAAGCTTCCTCAGATGATCTTCTAACTTTTTGTGCAAAACAAGAGCATAAACAGGCAGCAGATGTGTTTATTTTATTTTTTTTAAATGAAGGGGGAATAATTAGAACACAAAACTTGTGTTTTAGTGTTTTATCTAATATAATCTCCGCTTTCAAATTTAGAACAGCTTTTAACAAGTGTTTTCGTGCCACTTTTCTGGAGTTTCACTGCGGTTTTGACATGTTCGTCAAAAGACGAAGTCGTTTCCACCCGCTTCCTATTGAGGCCATCACCGGAGCACGAGTCAGAGGTCTGACAGTCCTGTGACAGGTGGGAAATGTTAGTCTGGCACTGAGGTTATTCACTGTTTTGTAGCGCAGTGACAACATTCTTGACAGACCATTTCGGTCCCATCCACCTCCTCGACCTCTCACAGAAAAATATGACCCAACACAAATAAGTATGACATGTCCCTGTTTGTAACCTCCCATCATCTATTGTGCTAACGCAGCTGCTGTTCCAGAAGAGACCAGCACATCCACTCGATGGTAGTTATTCAACCACTCAGCCACCTTGTGCTCCACCTCTTTGCGTTGCTTCGGAAGAGGAAACGGTTTTGATCTTTTGTTCAGCTGAGGAGAGAGAAAACTGGGCTTCCCATTTTCCAATTTCTACCTGCCAAGTTGCTCCGCAGCCGCAGCCCACCGGCCAGTCAATTTGCCAATCATAGCCCATAGTGTGGCAGGGATAGAGGAGTCTGTGTGTGTGTATGTACTCATGAGTGTGTCGTGCAGGACCTTGTATATTCACTGTAGAAACACATGTAGAGACATAACAAAGAAGCTTTTCAAGTTGTCTGTTGATGCCAAAGATAAACAAACAAAAACATCCAGTGGAACATCTTTTTTTTTGTAGTACAGAAGATATTTGTTTGTATGCGAGTGAATAAGTGAACAGAAGTAACTTTGATTCCAGATGAACCAGAGAAAAACACCTTTCCTGAGCAGAACGTGTTCAAGTTTATAGAAGCAACAGAGAGACACCTAAAGCGATCATGTAAAATAACTGCAGATTGCATGAAAGTCCTGCTGAATGGAAGGCTTTTGAAAAAGATGTAAAGTTAAAATACAGAGAGAAATATGAAAATACAGATAAACTGGCTGTGTAAAATAAAGGAACAAATCTGTCAGAATAAAGGGAATAAAACAAACTATTTACTTCCTTACCTCGTGACTTCATTCCAATAAAACGATTCTCTACAATATCAATCCGGCCCACTCCATGCTTTCCTCTAAGAGACAAAGACAGGTTCAATGGTCACATTCACATAATATTGTGAGCTTCATTTTCCTAAATCTGCACAAAAAAAGAGTTATTATAAGGGGCCTTTTAAAAAATGTTTTATATTTTACTATCTTGTGAACTTTTAAATCTCTCTCTTCACAGGTGAACAAGGAGGCACAAGCAGTTTGGGGTAAAGTGAACGACTCCTCAAACAAACTTACGTTTGTTGGGATAAAATTCCGACAAGGTGTGAGCTGAAACGTTACCAGCACCAGCAAATTCTTAACAACTGGATACTAATGTAAACAGCCATTTGAAGAGACCTCGCCTGTCAGTAAATGTGTTTAAATCTTAAAAATAAAACTCCTGCAGTCAGATTCCACTAAACCACGAGTCAGTGGTTCCTGGTGCCAGATGCTAAAACATGCATGAAAAGCTTCCCCTTCAACTCATCATCCCTGCGGCCTGAGAGAAACATAACATGTATTTTGATAAATCTGCAGTAATTTGTGAGGAATAACTCTTTATCGTCCAGTGTGTGCAAGCTTAAATATATCTAAATTTACAAAAACCTATGCTGTTATAGGGATGTTGGTCTTCAAATGTCCTTATCAAGTATTTAAACTAGTTTGAAGCAAAAGAAAAAAATCAAAATCAATCTAAATGAATACAGTTTATAATATGGACAGTATAGAAAACAAAACAGAACTAGAGGAAAATCTATTGTTGAAGTTTGAGTTCAGCGAGATTAAAACTGATGTTGATTAATGAACTGAAATTTTAATAAAAAATGAAGTTTGGACCAATCACTACTCACAGTTATTAGTTATCTGAGTGGAAGTCTTTCACTGCAACTTTTACCACTGAAGAAAAAAGCTAAATATTAAATTTTTGTTGTTTTTATTTCAGTTATTAGTGAGTAAAATGAGGACTTTACATGTCATTTTGAGGCTCACTAAAGCATGTGCTTAAAAAATCTGAACAAAACCAAAAAACCCTTACCCTATCTCATTGAGGTATGAGAAGATCTCCAACGGCGTGTCTTTGGATTTCCCATCTTTCACATGGATCACCTTGACTGGCACTCCTAAAACAATAAAATACATTCATTTTTTATGCTGAACCCATTTCTTAATATAAGATGTTTTAGTAACTCTGGCATGAAAAGTGGAGGGTGATATGCATTCTTTCAACCAGTTTCCAGGCCTGGATTTTAGGTTTTGCTTTAGCATTTCTTTTGTCATTAAAAGTTCAATTAATTAGTTCTCAATAACTTAAATAAACCTAAAAATCTAATTATTTTGTAGACTCTAAATTTTTTCAAATGTATGTAATGGTCTGGTTGTTCTAGAGTAAATCACTAAGTTTTCACCAAGATCTGATAAACAAAATTAACATTTTGCAAATCAATAGTTCTGTCAAGAAATATCTCAAATTAGTACGTAATAAAAAGCTAAAATGGAATATATAATTTTAAAAAGTGTTGATTAATTCTGCTGATGAGAGCTTCTTGTTTCAGTTCGAGATCCACAGACATTTACCTAAAAATAATGAAAACCTTCACAAAGGCGATGGTGGAAAAAGAAGGCTAATAAATTCAAAGGCCCTCCTCATTTGAAAGCTGTGAAATCGTGGGCAGGCCTTTACCTAATTCAATTACACATGCAGCTTTGTTACCCGTCCTCCTTTTAATGCCGAGACTTTTCTTTTTTTTCTCTCTCTCCTTTTTTTTTTGAAATCGCTAAGTGTTTGTGTGCTCATGTGCGTGTGTGGAAGAAACAAAAGCACCTGCAGATCCATCACCCGCCTTCCTATTACCGCGTCTTAAAAAACACGAAGAGGATTTAATTTTTCCTTTAAGAAGACACCCACATTCACTCCGCACACACTTCCTCTCTAAAGCCACTTAAACTTAGAACACATCAATCACTGTCACGGAGCTGCTTATTCATGGCCTTGAACACGAGCCAAAGGTTGAGGCGAGGAAACAGACGTGTGAGAAGCGTTGACGCAAGGTGGAAATAAAAGTAAAATCTATCCATCCATCCAAGCTGAGTTCCATACGTACTTTATTATGCTTACAGTTGTCAGTCAGACGGCTTTGAGGAGAAGAGGACCACTTCTGGTCACCTTTCAGGCACTGTTTACAAACCTCCAATATGAATGAATGGCATGTGAGTGACTTGACTAATTTCTCTAGACAAGGGCTTTGTTGATGGCCTGTTTTCATGTCACGGGAATCCCGATGGCTCCCACAGAAGAAGAAGAAAAAAAGGTTGTTCCCAAACTAGGAGAAACCTCCACCCAGCCTCCCCCTCCCAGATTTTTAATAATTAGATTAAAAGTTTCAATAAATTTAGTGAAAGTCTGAACGTGGGAGAGTTGGCCTTTCATCTCCTGACTCGCTCTTTCCTTGCTCTGTCCACGTTGCAGGTTCTATCATTCACCGAGGGGTCTTTCCCTACTCCTGATCCCCCTTTTTTTTGCGGTTTTTGCACCCTAACAGTGCAAACAATGGGAGCGCAGACACAGTTGTAGGAAAAATTACTGCTTTACATTTTTCCTCCTCATTTCTTCGGCATGACAGGAGGGAGGCATGGATTTTTTTCTCTCCCCCCTTTAAAAAAAAGAGGAGAGTAATGGTGGAATGGACCGTTTGACGAGGGTAAAGGTTCCTGTTGTTATATATTCTTTTTTAATCAGTGAGAAAACTTTGGTGAGAAAGGCAGGGATGAAAAGGTGGGAGGGGGAATGAAGTGAAACATTCTTGTGCTGATCTTGTGCTCAGAGGGAGGAGTGGGCTTGGGCTTTTGTGTGGACAACTAAAACAGCTTTTGTCATAGCACGCTCAATAAAAGGACGAAGAATATGTGTGAAAATGGGAGTTCAGGGCCGCGAGGAACCCGCGAAACCAGTCGAGACTTTACTAGTGCGCCTGTTTTTTTTTATTTTTTACAAAAGCACATCACATCCCCAGCCGAACCAACCCACTTGTTTTTGTTGTTAACATTTTCTCTCAGAAACTGGTAAAGTGAGATCTAAACATTGGCAAAAAGGAGGTATTTTAATTTGTAATTAGACCTCACTTATTCCACATGATTGTTAATCCTCCCACGGCAACTTTTTTGGCAAACTTTTGAACTTCTCTAAATTTACGACTATGGCTCGTAAAGCTGCCCATCAAGCTCCGCTTGATCAGAGGAGCCAGTGTCTCCCTGCCGATTGATGTTCTTGTGCTTCCCTGGTGACCAGGGATGAAGGAACATCTGTGTCACTTGCCTCAGGCATGGACGTGTCCTGCCGTCTTCTCTTTGCACAAACATGTGACACTTTCTAGTATTCAACCCTGGAGCCTTGCGGCAACATATCTAATGAACATTTCTCTGGCTCTTATGGGCTTGGTGTATTAGCTGGAGTTAATGCTTCCAGCTTGTGTGTGTGTGTGTGCAGCCCCAGGCCAAACATGGCAGTTTTCTGGACTGTGTAAAGCTGTGAGGGGTTAAGGATAAGCCTGGGTGGTCAGAAGTGGCGACAAAGTGCACGAGGTCAACCTTAAAGCTGCAGCCCTTTGGTTGTGACCATCACTGTTGAGCTAAATGAAGAAATCTGGACAAAGAAATCACTTTGCTCAGTTAAATGTTACCAAAATTATTTAGTTTTTTTTTCTTTCACTATGAACCTAAAACATTTTTCACTTCACTTCAGTCTCTGTCTACATTCACAGTGCAGGTCTTAATGCTCAATTCAGATAAAAAAAATCAGATTTTTTGGGGTGAATGTTCACATTACATTTTAAATGCGACCTGCATCAGACTCCAGTGTGAACTCTACACGGTACTGATGTGACCAACATGTGCAGAAATACACGACACTGCACTCGCTTTGAAAAACATCACATATGTATCAAATTAAGTACCACATAATGAAAAGGCCTGGGTCAGATTTTCAAAAAATCGGATACGTCTCTGAGCCTCCCTGGTAAGGTCTATTCAGGGGTCCTGGAGAGGAGGTTACGTCGGATAGTCGAATTTCGGATTCAGGAAGAGCAGTATGGTTTTCCTCCTGGTTGTGGAACAGCGGACCAGCTCTACACCCTCAGCAGGGTACTGGAGGGTGCATGGGAGTTCGCCCAACCAGTCTGCATGTGTTTTGTGGACTTGGAGAAGGCGTTCGACCGTGTCCCTCAGGGAGTCCTGTGGGGGGTACTCCGGGAGTATGAGGTACCAGGCTCATTGATATGGGCTGTTAGGTCCCTGTATGACTGGTGCGAGAGCTTGGGCCGCATTGCCGGTAGTAAGTCGGACTCATTTCCGGTGAGAGTTGGACTCCGCCAAGGTTGCCCTTTGTCACCAATTCTTTTCATAACTTTTATGGACAGAATTCCTAGGCGCAGCCGAGGTGTTGAGGGGATCCTTTTTGGCGACCTTAGGATCACTTCTCTGCTTGTTGCGGATGATGTGGTCCTATTGGCTTCATCAGATCCTGATCTCCAGCTCTAACTGGAGTGGTTCGCAGCCGAGTGTGAAGCGGCCGGGATGAGGATCAGTGCTTCCAAATCCGAGACCATGGTCGTGAGCCGGAAAACGGTAGGGTGCCTTCTCCTGGTCGGGGAGGAGGTCCTGCCCCAAGTGGAGGAGTTTAAGTATCTCGGGGTCTTGTTCACGAATGAGGGAAGAATGGAGCGGGAGATCGACAGGCGGATTTGTGCTGCATCTGAGTGATGCAGGCGCTGTACCGCTCTGTCGTGGTGAAGTGAGAGCTGAGCCAGAAGGCAAAGCTCTCGATTTACCAGTTGGTCTACGTTCCTACCCTCATCTATGGTCACAAACTTTGGGTAGTGACCGAAAGAACGAGATCGTGGATACAAGCGGCCGAAATGAGTTTCCTCTGCAGGGTGGTTGGGCTCTCCCTTAGAGATAGGGTGAGAAGCTCAGTCATCCAGGAGGGACTCAGAGTAGAGCCGCTGCTCCTCCAGGTTGAGAGGAGCCAGTTGAGGTGGTTCATCTGGTTAGGATGCCTCCTGGACGCCTCCCTGGTGAGGTGTTCCGGGCACGTCCCACTGGGAGGAGACCCAGAGGAAGACCCAGGACACGCTGGAGGGACTATGTTTCTCAGCTGGCTTGGGAACACCTTGGGATTCCCCCGGATGAGCTGGCCCAAGTGGCTGGGGAGAGGAAAGTCTGGGTCTCTCTGCTTAGGCTGCTGCCCCTGTGACCGGACCCCAGATAAGAGGAAGAAAACTGACGGATGGACGGATATGTCGCATTCAGACCGTCAAAAAATTGGATTTGGGTTGCATTTGCCTGCAGTGTAAACATATCCAATGATTAAGGACCTAAGGCAAGGATGAGGCATCAAGATTTCTGGATCTTTTTAAGGTTTTTTGCATGGACAATATATTTTAAAAGTGCAAATTGATGTCAAATCAAATAGAGTGTACTTCTTTTTAATTTCCAGGAGGTCATGCTGCCATTGTTACTACAGAACTATATATTTTTTATTTACTCAGCAGCCTGGCGTTTTAAAGATTATAAACTCATTTATTGATTTGCAACCTTTGTTTCTTAAAGAGAATCAGAACGTTGTCAAAGATTTACATCAATTTTCACCAACAGAATTTCCACATGGGCCAGACTTTTGACATCAGTAGTGCCTAACTGTCTGTCTGTCTTTCCGTCCATCCACCCATTACATCTTGCTTACTCAGATGTTTTTTTGTCTCACTCTCATGTCTTTTTGCATTTCAAAGCTCTACTGGCAAAATTGGAATTCTTGCCATTTTTCAACAGGTCTTAACATTTTGACAAGGACTGTATTTTGTATGAACCAAACTAAAAAAATAAATATGCAAGTCAATTAAATTATAAAGCATTAGGTAAAGTTCTCCTTTTGTAATTTAATTGGTGCATTTTTAAGTGTAATTATTTATTTATTGGGACATTTGTATATTCCTGCTTTTATTTTTAATGATGTCAGTTTCAGTCCTCCGTAGTATTTTAGCTCCATATAGACAAGTTTGATTTCAAATCCATTTTCCATTGATGAAAATAATAATTAGATTTGAAAGTATTATTACATTAATAAAGCCTGTTCTGAACTTGGATCTAAATTCTCAGGCAGTAAAAGACAAACACATAGAAACCTTTCTTGAACTCAATCTCCAGCACATCTGGGTCACTCGGAGACTCTTCTGGGTTTTTGGTCATCAGGTACAAGTCGGCTGGAGCATGACTCTGAAAAACAAACCAAACTACAGATTTTCTCTTAAATTTCAGATTCGTTATTCCCCCCTTATGAATACTGAGAACCGGCTTCCAAACAAATTCTGCTCCTGCGATTTGAGAAAATAACAGACAAACTCACAACACGTCGAGTAAAGAGACGGAGAGAACGAGAATGTCAAAAACAAATAACAGAAAAAAAAATTCGAGACTTGAGTGAAGACAAAATGTACTGCTTTTATTTCATGGATGAAGCCTTTCACCACAGGAGAGGGAGGGTATATCTGACAAGAAAGAATGAGAGCTGGAAAAAAAACATGAAGGAAATAACTCATAAGTGCAAAAAAGGCTTGACAAGTCAACAAAAACAACTGATACTATGACAGAATCTCTTTTTTTATGTACAGTTTTAAAGCCATTTTCACTTCCTCTGATCTTCCAGATCTGATTTTCTGATTGACATTTCTCGTTTGATCCATTTTCAAATAAATAATTCTCTTAAATGGACATGGCATGGCAAAATCTTAAAACCAAATCCCACCGAAGTTGTTCTGGCTGACAGACATTTGTCTTTTTTTTTCCAGTTGGCGAGAGCTGGGAGTGATTTCAGTAAGTCATAGTTTGGACCTAAAGGAGCATAGCGGTGTGATGGAGCAACAATTACACAGCATTAGGACAAGACGATGGCCAATGTCCCCTGAGCTGAGGAAAATTGCAGGGGGGGGACTATGCAAAATAACTACTGGGTGCATTTAAATGGAAAGCTTTACCAGACTCTAAATGATCATACAATAACTAATCGGCATCCGCTCGCCGCCTGTCAGCAAGGAGAAAACGAGCAGCGCAATCACTTTCCTTCCTTTTAACTAAACACAAAAATTGACTGGGAAGGCGACCGTCTCCCTCTCCTTTATTTTCTGCCTCAGTGCCCCGAAAGATGCCAAATGAGAGCGAATAGGGAAGGAACAAAATGACTACTCTAAAAAGCCTATTGATGCCTACTCTTTGAGGGAGAGGGAGGGACTGAATGACTACTTTTAGCTGGCTTTTTCAACCTTCAAATAAAACACAGTATAGCACATATAGGAGCTACTGGCTTAAGCAATACCTGTGGTTGTAAGTGTTTTTTGTAAGCTCTGGACAGCTGAATGTTTACTATCTGTAAGGCTTCTGGTTTTTATTTTAACTTTTCTTTCAGCATTTTAAATTTAACTTGATTTAAAATGATCATCTTCAAAAAATTAATTATACTTTAAAAATTCTTACTTTAAAATAATACACAAATAGTACAATGTTTGAAACCTCATCCATCCTCCAAGAGTGACAGTTTAAACTTCTGGACTGCCGGATTGAAAATAAAAGAAAACATAAGGGAATGGGGTTGTTTCTGGTGAGCAGATCAATGCATTTCAATTCAAACCCCCTGCAGGTGGACCTGTCCCAAAACCATGGCCCCTAAAAGAGAGGAAAAAAGGTAAAGATAGAGAAGGCGGGGGGCCGAGGGTATTGGTGGGAAATGGGGCGTGAAGCGCACCATCATGTAGCGTGGAGCAGCTCCTTTGGCAGCCTTTGCTTCAGCGATATTGTTGTGCTAAACGTGCTCCATGCAAGAAGATGAAGAAAAAAAAGGACCCTAAAGCAAGTAAATTTCTATCTTTCCACTTATTAGTTGCCTCATTGGTTTTCAATCAAAACCCAAAAGGGTCCAAAAGAGGCAGAGGTAACAGGAGGGGGTGGCGAGAGGGGCTGGGAGGAGACGGCGAAAAACATCTCTGAAGCAACGGATTGGAAATGATGCTTAAATCACCATGTCTCAAGTCAGACTGTCTGATTAAAATGCAAACATGGCAAACTGAGCCAAGAATAAAACAATGTGCACGAAATGTGATGGAGACGTATTTAAGTTCCCAACACCTAGAATGTTGTTTAAAGTTTAGGTTCATCTGAATGTAAAGATAGCAACAGGCAGAAACGCTGTGATGCTGAAGGACGCAGAGAACGCTTCATGAGTATTTCAGGTCCAGCCTATGGAGCCTGAGGGCGATACGGGGGGCTTGACAAGTTCTGACCTATTTGCTTCAAAGCACACACTCACATGTATACATACACCTACGAGCTCACTTCCTTCCCTGCAGGCGCTTCTGGGACCATCCATCTTTCCAGCGAGCCATGCGACCAACGGCAGCAGACAAGTTTTCATTTCCTCCCAGTGAGCCGAGGGCTTTGCAGCTTTACTCCCCTCGCCCCCACCACCACCTCCACCACGATCAACACGAGCAGCGGCCCATCACCTCCCTCATCAAAGAACTAAGTGGGCTCAGGGAAACTCACTGACAGAGGCCATAATTAAGACTGAGGTAATGTGTTAATGACTCAGGACGAGTGTCAGGCTGCCTGAGGATGTTCCCTGACTGCTCATGTGTGGAGAAAATGAAAGAAAAAAGGATAAGAAGCTCAACTATTATCACACTGTTACATTTGATGCACGTCGTCTTCTAAAACTTCATCGTTACTCTAAAACTCATTTTAATTGTTCTGATATGAACGCATCACATAAACACATTTATTTTAGGTTTGGTAAATAATTTAGTTCTATTTGGCTGAACGCAAAACAAACTCTCAGATATTACTTGTTCAATAAAAGCTGTAAATTTTATTTTTCACACTGTTATATCAGTTTCTTTCAGAACATAGCAAGATTTTTTTTCATTCAAGACTTTAATTGACACAAGGTGAATTCAAACAAATCTGACTGCACTGATTAAAAGACAAATACTCACTGTAAAATAAAACAGACATTAAAATTAATCTGACTCAAAATTAGTAAAACATTTGCATCAATCTTCAAAGATTATGCTGCGTCAGCAGATGTCGCATTATTTTAAAAGTAAATTTATTTAGCTGAGTGTTTTCCTTCTTTTCTTTTCTTTTTTTTTGCTCGTTTAGGCTTTTTTGTGTAAACGTTCATTTTATTTTTCATGGTATACACATAAACTCTCCTTTGAACTTTAACCCTACAACTACACATATATGACTTTTACAACAAACCATTGTTGCTGACACAATTATAGTAGTTTCTTGAAATATTTATGAAGCAGTGATTTCACAATAACCAAAGGAAACTTTTAGAAATTTGGTTTTAAATATGAATTGAAGCAAAATGCTCCAAAGCCAGTAAAATAAAAACAAACTTCCTTTCTAAAATAATTTTCCAAATATGACATGCTACTGTACTGAAGCTAAAAAGCTAACATGAACGTACGATTTCTTGACATTAAGCTGCGTGTCGATGGTGGGAGCATTTCTTCACACAGGTTAATGCTGCCAGATGTAGATGAGCAAGTAAAAGTCTCAAGGCCATCGTGGCAAAAAGGGAAACGAGGTCTGGGGTTATCAGGAAGGATACGGTGTTAATCACAGAGTAACCTGAACTCCTCCGAGTCTTATCTGCAGGAAAACATATGAGCGACCACTGGGACGTTTCCTAATGTGATGGTACTGAGCAAAGAGGGACCATTGTGTCACAGGTGGGGGGAGCTGTGGCGTTTGAATGGTCGAGGTCTGGCCTCAGCCTTTAGGGCTGTAACTGGAGGAGAGACAGCGACCGATACACAGAGGAGATACTTAGTACAAAGTGGCTTTATTTAGATGACCTCCAAGATGGATCGGAATCTAACATGTTGGTTTAAGACTTTAAATTAAATTATGAAAAATAGTTAACAGCCTAAGGACTTAAACCCTACGGCCAAGGCCGGATTAACCATATGGGCAATTGGGCAATTGCCCAGGGGCCCACGGTCTCCAAAGGGCCCTGGGCAGTGAAGGCACGGACACAACGGATGCGGGATATGCGTGGACATGTCTCCCCGCACTTCCTGCATCTGCGCTCTCTGTCCCCGCACTTTTTTCAGCCGTAACAGCTGTTTTATCCATTATTAACGTATGGTAATTCGTTTTTCTGAGCCGTCTTTGAACGTACCATAAGCGTGTGCATGCTACTCCTGCAGATGAGATGACTGATAGGAGCTGCTGTGCTGAGCAGAGCCTCGCGGTGTAAAGAGCAACTAAAACTTGGCACAGTTTTTACCAAACAAACCATGTAAGTTGAGTCATGCTGTTGGAGGCAGATAATGTTAGCTAAATGAWGAGTTACACATTATATAATGTTTAGCTAGTTAACATGATTAGTTGTTGTTATCTGTTACATCCCTTGCCAAGCTAGTTTATAAATGCTAGATAAACCCAATAGTCYTTCATTTCTCTGCAGAAGTCATGCTGGCTGCTTTCCACATATTTAAAATAAATCTTCATTACCACAGTTAAAAAGAACAAGGTCAGGGAGGAGACAGACCAGATAGCCTACAGCAGCAGGGATCATAATGCAGACTTTCCTCAGGTAAGGAGAAATTATGACTATTATTCTTGAAGTGGAACAGTCTTTAAAAACTGGTGTAWAGTTTGAAGTCTCTACTTTTGACATAATTTRTAACAGAGTCTCAGAGAATTAACCACAGAAAGATGGAGGTTAAATCACATGACTGGATCACATGTTGTTGAGAAACCAGACAGGTATCAGGACAGGTTCACAGATATTTCAAAAGTACTCCATACTCCAAAATATATTTTTTATTTTATTATTGTTTCTACTTTGGTCCAAAATAAATCTAGAATTTATAATATTATTTTCTTACTTACCAGTAGTTTAAAAAGAGATGATTGATAGTCTAGTTCAAAAGCAAAAACTGACATGGATGTTTAAAGATGTAGTTTCATTTTTGTTTATTATGTAGATGTATGACATTTTTGTTTATTATTTATTTTCATATATTGACTACTGGATTATTTGTGTTCTTAATGACAGCAGGTTTGGGTCACACAATTTTTCTTTATTTTGCTTAGTTTTGCACATCTTTACGGTCACATTTACTAATGTTGATGTGTTTAGTGTTGTGTCACTGTCTATGTTTTTGCCATTCTTTGTCTTATGAGCCTACATCGAGCTAAGTAATACTTTGCTAACATGGAGGAATATATATTTATAACAACTGGAGTGCTCAGAAACCAGGTGACCGTGTGATCGGCTGGAGAAGCTAACGGCTAACGCTGAACGGTCAAGACTGGATTTCCCATCACTGTACATGTTGACAGAGCAGAAAAAAGGACTGACCATGTAGAAATCATTAAAACTTAATAATCATGTTAACACAATTATTATTAATAGTTTACAGTTTATATAATCTATCTAATGTTTTAAATAATGTCAGAAAAGCTGTTTATGTTTTGGATTTATTAACAGAAGATAAACAGGAAAACGTCTCATTTTACAACACGAGTCAGCAGATTTGATCTTATTTAGCTCAATGTGATCTGACCAGAACATAATGTAAGTTTAAAATTAAAATAATCTTATAAAGTCACTGTAATCACTGTTATTTATTGAACTGGTTAGCAGATATTAGCTTGTGGAGCATATATACAGAGTTTAGCAATGTTGAATCAGGCTACAATTTAACAAACTATTAAATATTACAGCTGATTTGTTCTCTTATTAATATTTAGACCTACAGAGTGTAAATAATATTATAAATGTAAGTATTTTTTAGGTTCCTGTTAGAGGAACCTGACCTGTTGAGTAG
>NW_013952539.1:504019-514505 GCF_001266775.1 Austrofundulus limnaeus
AGACCATTCTGACTATTCTCAGCACAGTTAAAACGCCTGCCTCTCTAATGGTATGGATGTGCATTGGGGTGTCTAGCGTGGGCGGATGACTCATCGGAAAAGGTGCCAGCAGTGCAAAAAATTCAATTAGAACAACTTGTGTTCCCATCCTGCAACTGGTCTCCTCAGCTCCTACAGCAGGGCTATTCAACTGGCGGCCCGCGGGCCACATCCGGCTTGCGAGTGACCAAAGTTCAGCCCGTCGATTGGCTCATTCGTCTCTTAAGCCTAAACCACTGGTTTTCTAAGTCTGAAACCATTTCTATGCACACTCAAGACAGTTAAAATTACGAGCAGTTGAAGATAAAACTATGAAAGTGAAAATAAAATTGGTTTAAAAAGTTGGCTAGCCAGAGATGTCAAAATAACATTTGTGTTAAATATGAGGTATAACGTTTTCTTTTTGTTTTTGATATTGTTTTATTTTTACTACTTTTGTAGAGTTCTGTATGTTGTATTCACGATTAAATGCAGCAAAATAAAGTATTTCTAAGGTAACAGATCTTTGTAATACTTGGTTTATTTACATAATGACTTTAATTGCTGGATGTTTGGTCCCTGAACTGTTGACCTGCAGTAACTGTGGCTGCTGGAGCAATTTAGTTGAATAGCCCTGTCCTACAGGTTAGAAGTTATAAAAGAACAGTGGGCATGGCTTTATCTCGACTTTCCAAGAGGTGTTGCCCAAAAATTTGAATTTCCAATGTTTTTTCTAAAAGAAAAAAAAAAAGAATTTTAATTTAAAAAATTGTAAATTCTTGTTGACTTCCATTGTTAACAAAATATGGGTTTATGAAATTTACAAATATTTGCTTTGTTTTAATTTACATTTTACACAATGACTCAGCTTTGTTGTAAATCGKGGTGTTGGCTCCAAACAGTTAGATTTGAATTGGGCAGCAACATTCATTTAAACCACTCCATAAACATTAACTAAGCTGATCCAATATGTTGCATGCATGATTATGAATTATACAACCCTGTGATTTCCCACTAGAACTCCATCAACAGTATCATTTTGTACGTGACACACCATCTGGCAGCTAAATACTGAACAAGTAGATGTAGCGTAACATCACAGTCTCTCTTAGTGTAAGCATGACATTATCTCAGGCGTAATGTCATAACACTGATGTGCTGCGGTGCTGGCTTTATTTTATGCACCATCCCTTAGTAATTTTCCCCAGCTCGTGTTTGGAATCAGAGGCAACTTACCAGGTTAGTAGTTCAACAACTGGAATGTCTGTAAAAAGAAGAAAACAGCAATAATGAGACAATTTTTCCTAATTGTTTTAGCTAAAAACAAAACTTGTCCAATTTTTGATTTTGTATTGCTCTTTTTTCCACTTTAAAAATAGATATAAAAGATCTTGAACAAGAACCTTGTGGTAAGAAAATAAACTGGTTAAACATGATTTGTAAATCTGGGCAGTGGCAGAGCCAGACATTTTTCCCAGGGGTGGCCAGACTTGGATCACTACTCACACAGGGGTGGCCAGGAAAATTACATCATTTTTTACCTGAAAGTTTCTGCAGATCTTTGTTTTTTGGTCATTTCCTTATGTCCTTATAAACATGGGTGTCAGAACCATTTTAAAACGGGGGACACACTGTTGGGGGGTCTGGGGGTCCTCCCCCAGAAAATTTTGGACAAAATAGACGCCATTTACTGCATTCTGGTGTATTTTACCAGGTTGTTAAACATACTTTTACCTACTTAAATTAATACTTGATTTAATTACTTCAGAGACAGATTTTTCCATTAATCTAGTTCCATCATCCAGTTTTTACACTCACTGCTACAGCTGAGATAAGATTAATTAATGTGTCACAATTTATCATATCCAATGACTTTAGGGGTGCTTTATATTTTTGTATTGTTTATTGTTTTTATTTTTAATTGTAACACATCCCATTGTGCCAAATAATGATGACCCTCAACTGCATGTTTAAAACTAACATTATAAATTTTAGCCAAAGAATTTAGTGAATTTAGAGGGGTGTTTCATGTTTTCTGATTTAGTGATAGGTCTACTCATAATAAACACAGAGCATCATGCAGCCTTTATAACATAAAATGACACTGTTATGGTGACAAAAAAAAACATTTGTCACCATAAGTCCAAAAGTTGACACTATAAGTCAGATTACATGCATAGGTTCTGTATATAATGGCTGTGTCCAAAACGGCAGGCCGGGTCCTCCGAAGGTCGGATTTGTCGGCCGCATACGTCACAGCGCCGCGACGAAGGACGTCCAAAACCGAAGACTCCTCCGATNATATTTATGTTTGTGGTTGTAATGTGACAAAATATGGAAAAGTTCAAGGGGTATGAATACTTTTGCAAACCACTGTATATGTGTTTTAGCCACTAAGGAGAGTTGTGATTTAATAAGAGAGGATGATAAATCACTCAATAAAAAAATGTGCCCCCCTCTTTTCTGAGATGATGGTTACACCCTTGAGTGAAGGCACCAGCAAAATATCTGGTTTTCTCCTGCTTTTGTTAAACTGTCTGTTGGAGCTCTTGTGCTGCACAGAGAGGCTGCCTGTCACTGTGAACGTGAGCTGAGATCTTCTCATTGGTCAGTCAGCATGAGGTGGGTCAGGTGACTGAGAGGGTTGCTTAATGTCAAGCGTTACTTTTGTGTAAATGGAGGACACTTCCCTCGATCTCAAAGTAGTGGGTCATGTTTACCAGATTATACTGATGTGTTTTGTTTTTATAGCATCATGTGAAGGAGTGTCCTTGACAAGAGGACACAGCAGTGTATTTGTAGTTCTGAGCATTTGTACATCAAAATACACTTAGAATTTGAAGTATTGAGTATATTTACTATATATTGCAATAATTTACTCTGTATTTTGCCAGAGTGGTAATCCTGGGGTCGTGATGATGGGGCCCTTGAATATTGTTGCCCAGGGTACAGCGAAGTGTTAATCCGGCCCTGCCTACGGCTGCAACTTATGTAAAGCCAACCCTAGGGACGTGGTATTTAGTCTTTAAAACAAACAAATAAACACAAAACATGGTAACTAAGTAGATAAATCTTTGAGTAACTGTGTGAAAAACGAAACTTCCAGTAACATCTAGATAGATGTATAAAAAAAAGGTACAGTTTTGGGATCTAAAACACAAAAAATCATCATGATGATTTTAAAAATTTGTAGGAATCTTGACAGAATAGTATTAAAACTGACAAGATTCTGGTTAAAAAAATAAAAATAATTCCTAGTTGGGTTCAGAAACTCTTCTGAAAACTATGACGTACCACAACTGCGTTAAACCTCCCAAAATCCCATGAAACAGTTTTTTTTCATGAGTCTGAGCTAATTGAAAACGAGACTGAGCTAAAGTTGAAACCTCACCCTGATGTCCCAGGAATAAAAAAAATCTGAGAATAATTTAGGAAATTACAGACGTCGCATCCTTCAGGCTAGAGAAGAGAGGAGCAGCCTGACTTGTTATTACAGTCAAAAACCCACATCTATGATGGTGTGAAGGTGAAGTCATGCATAGTATTAATAAATACGATACATAGAGGGTTGTGCTGCCATTCAGAGGGCAACACTTTTCAGGCAAGTTCTTTTTTTTTTGTTTTTGTTTTAATAAAAACATCACCAAACCAAATTCTAGACATAATGCATGAACATGACTGAAATATAAGAGAGTCCAGGGGCTACACTGACCTGTTGTGAACCAGATTTATCACTAAATAAAAAGTTTTTTTTTTTTTTACCAAACATGCAGCAGCAACAAATTTAAACTTCTTTGGGTTCAATTTGTTTGAACAGAGGAGGACAGAAGAGAAGCCTGAGGAAAAACAGGGTTAGCTGCTTTTAAGGCAATAGTGTTGGTGATTTTTCTACAAATTAATAGATTTTTGAAAACCAAAACACACACAGAGATTTTTGTGCAAACATCTGATTGCAGCTGGTTTTAAACAAAAGAGAAAACCACACGGCAGCATATCATCAGTCATAGTTTGGCTTTCCGAGAACCTAAACCTCAACGTTGTTGAAGCTTTGTGAGATCATTATAACAGAAAGCAAAACAAAATGCAGCAAATATTTAAAGAAGAGATATGTATTATAGATCAGTTAAAAGGATCCTAGAAGCTAAGAGACAGTTC
Organism: Austrofundulus limnaeus; assembly: GCF_001266775.1. NCBI lineage: Eukaryota > Metazoa > Chordata > Actinopteri > Cyprinodontiformes > Rivulidae > Austrofundulus > Austrofundulus limnaeus. The sequence continues at coordinate 508,193 of NW_013952539.1, forward strand.
GCCAACTTTTTGTCTGAAAGTTTGGGTCTATATTTTTTTTTTTTGAGTGTTCTGATCTGTGCGGATTGGAGAAAATCAGCAAAAATTGAAACAATTATTGCTTTTAAAATTAAGAATTGTGCTCAAACTACTCAAATAAATTATTAACAGCCTGAAATTCATGACATTGGTGACCACAAGGGGTGTACATAAACTTATGCCAATTGTTTTACATTCATTTAAAGAAACTGTGCTTATAATTTGCCAGTTTTGACATTGAACTTAAATTAATAAACATACCTGAAGATGTTTTAAACAGAGGAACAAAGGGTCATGGCTTTCCAAATCACTCAAATATTAAGCCTCTTTCAAAGCTCTAAATAAAAGTTTGTGATTAGTTAATGTATTCAAATCCTTTTACCACTTAGGACCTGTGCACCATAAATATTTCATTGTATTTAATGCCCTTAATCGATTCAATATTGGAGTAACGGTCCAAAGCAAAGCCTCTGAATAAAAATCTGTGGCGCAATGCTATCATCATACATCGCTATGCCGTCGTCTCGTTCTTTTCAAAACCTTTCTCCACAGGACGACTGAAGGACAGGACACTGAGGGGGCAGCAAAAGGGTGGGAAAGGGGCAGAGAGATACAGTGGCCCTGCCCCTCGTCTCTCCACAACACCCTGAGCATTGGGGACTCATCTGTCTGGCACACTATCTTTGTACTTTACTGTTACTGGTGACATTTTGGTGTCACGGTGTCAAGATGAAGTGGCTCCCCTCCCACGTCGCCGCCTGCGGCAGCACAACCGCAGGAACAATGAGGTCCCGAGGAGCCGGGGCTGGAACTCAGGAGGCCCCAGCTGGGTGCAACGCCCTAACCCTTCCCCCTCCCTGGCTCCCATGAAATCGGGAATTAGTCGAAGCGTTGCTGACGACAAGTCAACGTCTGTGTGTCCCAGGCTCTTCCCAGGGCCCGGCGAGGACCCAGGGCGAGGAGAGACACAGACGCAGACACATCCACCAAAGGATGGGCGCTCTGAAGGTCGCGCGGGGCGACCGGTATGCACCGCGCTGACCTCCGACCTCAGCAGAGATCAGACTCATGTCTCGCTTGCGATTCCGTGAGAGAGCGAGCGCTGTTTCTCTCAAAGAAGACACCAATGCATCCGCAGAATGGAGGATTTAAAAAAAAACACTTCAGCATCTCTAGAAATGTGTTTCATTTAAAGAAACGTGAAAATTGGTCCTCTGCAATGAAGTTGCAGTTGTTTTGATGTGTTGAAACAGACAGTGATTTTAGATGTTGAACTTTTGAGTCAGTCATTAAGTTAAAAAAACATTTATGCGAATCAAATCCATTCAGGTATTTAAGATGAGAAGATAAGTACATTATTGCAAAATGACAACTTAAATTCAAAATATATGCAAATGAGTTTTTTTCTTGTATTCTATGCAAGTTTAAGAATAGGTTAGTTAACTTACCTTGGGATTCTCCAGGATTCCAGACTCATAGCTATAAATAAATATGATTATAAGTTTAAGTTTGACTTATCTTTAACCAAAACAAACAATCCAAAACATCCCATCAGTCATACCCACCTTATGTGCATCAGATTGGCATCCATGCTCCAGGGAGCCCGAGGAGTAACGGGAACTGGGATGCCATGTTCCTACAATTTCACAAAAACAAAAACAACGACAAGAAAAAAAAAGCTTATGTTACTTAATGTTCATCTGGAAAAGAAAACAACTTGAGGCTGTAAGAAATGAACGTGAAAATTACTTTAAGCCCATTTCGGCGTCACTAACAGATCCATCTTCCCCTCCCTACTTTTGATTCTCTGAGTCAAACAGCAAACAGTTTCTGTGTATTTGTAAGAAAAGTCAACATCTTCCTTCTTTTATTGTTTCATTATTTCACAAAACACTGCAAACAGCAGCAGGGACGTTCTCACAGAACATCATGAGCACCCTCCAGTGGGAAAACTTTTTATCAGGATCAGACAGCAGAAAGTGTTTGTGAACTAAATGTAAACCTAGAATGAATCAAACCACTTTTACCTGAAATTACATTTCAAGTAAAAAGTAGGGATGCAGTCAGAGGTGAGAGCTGGATGAATTCATGTGGACAGACCACTTGCGGAAATAAAAATTGAGAGATTCAACTAATTAAATGAAGTTTGGATTTTTATGCAACAATAAAACAATCACTTGTATTTGTAGCAATAATGTATTCTTCAAACTATAACCTTTTATGAACTTGAACAAACATGACTAACAAATTTTATCATATAAACATTTAGCCAGGCTGTTTGTAGAAATACTTTTAACTTTTATTTTTAAGCGATATCTCAGTTCTTCCACTCAGCTTACAGACTGAATTATACAAATTAGAAGTATTTTGTGGCAGCGTTGCACCCACCTGTGCATACTCCATCAGGTCCTTTCTTCCCTTGAAGCGATTATAAAACTCGGGGATCCTCCACGGCGCGATGATCTGAGCAGAACAAATAAAAACAGCTGCAGCAACAATATTTCACATTGTAAAGCTTCTCCTTGCCTGGAAATAAAAACAAGTCAACAAACTAACCTTAACTTTGGGGTAGAGAGCGTAGCACGTGAGCTCAAAGCGTATCTGGTCATTTCCCTGAAGGGTGGAAACATTTTTATTATCTTTAATGTGTCAAAATTAGTTTTGATATTAACACTTTATATAAAATCTGCAACAGCAGATCAAATAACTGGAAGAACTTGTTTAAAAACAACGCGGTTTCCCATATTTTAGATATTTAAGTATTCAGGTTTGTACAGTCACTATAATATACTTCCACTAAAAAACAAACAAACAAACAAAGACACAGAAAGCACAGGAGGCCATGTCTTTGTTGTTGACCTAAATGTACAAAAAAAACATAAAAAATATAGTCAAACCCTCATCAAGCCAGATATTTTCTTTATATATCTATTTCTCTGTAATTTCATCAATTATATCAAAATAAAAAAAATAATGTGTGGCAAGGAGCTGAATCTTCTAAGTTTACATCCAAAAAACAATCAATCAAAAGTGAAGAGCAGGTATTTTTGACCCAAGGGCAGCAGGAGGGCTGAAGTCCCGTATCAAAAATATTTTGGTGTTTGTCTCCACCTACAGACCAAGTCGGGACACTACATAAAAATATACATCAAAACAAATCTTTTGAAAGGTACTGTATAATAAGATCAGCTAGAGAGAAAAACTACAAAGAGGTACATTTTTGTCAAACATGATGAGTTGATAAATAAACCATACATTTAGACTTTATTAAAATCACTTAGTTCATAAAGCTAAAGGGGTGAATCTGCTGAACTAATACGTCTAAAGAGATTTATTGCTTGCATCTTAGCTCTCCTTTATAATTTTTTGGGTGAAGTCATGCCTKTGTTTTTTCGTATACACTCTCAATGCAATGTTTTAAGCTGTTATCACAGTGGAAATCTCATCATAGAAGCACAAAAATTAACCAATGATGAGCCATGTGGGTTTTTTTTGCTCATGAGCTGAAGTAGAATGAAAACTATGAACGATCAGTTTATAATCATTAAATGAAGAAAAACAAATCTTCAATGCCAGCTGATAAGATTTAGACTACATATTTCAGAAATAACTTGGATAATTTATCTGGCAGGGCTMTAAAGGAAACGCTGAGATTCATTTTATTCAGCTGTTTATTCATGCAGCATGAAGAAAAAAAGCAGGAAACCCAGATGCTTAATGAATAGCTAACTGAATAGAAGAAAATGTTAAACGCTGAATAAATTAAGAAACGTGGAAGGGAGGATTTGAAACGAATGGTTAAAATAGATTAATATTCAACCTCAAAAATACAAAGTCCACGTACTGTGGTGACTTAAAGGAAAAGATGTTTGGATCAGTCACTTTTTTTACCCTCACTTCATTATTTTACTTTTGTTWTACAAATTCTATAGAAGGGGGGAAATGCAAAAATGTGTTTCAAAATGCTTTGAGATTCAGTTCCATCAGCAGAATCTGGACTTGTTCTTAAACAATATGAAGTCCTGTAATCTTGTATTTGATTTTTACCTTCCCAGTGGCACCGTGGGAGACAAACTGAGCGCCCTCCCTGAGCGCGATCTCAACCTGACGGCGGGCGATGCAGGGCCGAGCGATCGCAGTGCCCATCAGATAGCGGTCCTCGTAGACGGCGTTGGCCTGAACGGCAGGCCAGATGAAGTCTTCCACAAACTCTGTGCGCAGATCTTCAATAAAAACCTGGACAGGAGCAGACGCACAGACAGGAAACAGGCCTCCGTGTCGCRTGACTTAACCTCATTATTCAACATTCAGATAGATTACATAATACATAGGTTGTGAAGCATGTTCAGGAAAGAAGGCAACAAAAAAAAAAAAGCCTTGTGATGGGAACATAAGAAACATTTCCTCACACAAAAACCAGACCAAACACATATTTGCAGTAATTTGTAGAACAAGAAATCTTCTTTTAGGTTGAGTGCCATCATTTCTGCCTTCAGGAAACAAAGAGCGTTTTACTGGTAATCCAACTAGTTGAGTGACCTTCTGACACGCAATAATTGACAGGATTATTTCCATGTTTCTGGGAAATCAAATCATTTCATACTGAAGCTGAATAAAATGTAAAATTACTCAGAAGACTCCGACTCCAAACACCACATCCTGTGGTTTCTCACCTTCTTTGCACCGAGGCTTTCCGCCTTTTTCCSGGCAGCTTCGAAATCTTCATCTTGTCCGATATTGGCCTAAAAGTAAGGAAATTCAAAGTGACAGAAACTCGTTTAACAAGGTGAAAAGCGAGAGATGTGTGAAAGGTTCAGTGTTTTAAACAGCAGTGCATGACTGAGCATGTGTTTCAACTGACAGTTTACAGTTCAGGTCACAACTGCAGGAGATTTATCACCACTTCTTCACAGCTAAAACAAACATAAAACGTTACTCAGGACGCTGTCAGACATCCTGAGTTTTGAAACAGAACAATTTTCTTATAAACTAACCTAACAACTAAAGGTCCAGCATTCCTAGAAGTAAGGATTACTCTCAGTCATCTGTCTGCACCTGTTRGTATTTGAACATTGCCTTGAATCAGTGTCTTACTCCCAGAGAAAGCAAGAGCCAGAGGGGTCTGGACCTTGCGTGCCACACTGACCATCCCCCTGCCACCAAATGTAGCTCAGCAGAAAAAATCTGCCTCCCTTGCAGTTCTTTTACCCAGGGGGTAAACCGTAAATCCAGCTAGATTTATACAGGCATTATGAAGCCAAATCCTGCAATAGTTGTTCTTTTGTTGTTGTTGTTTTTGGAGAAAAGCTTAGAGTCAACTTTACTGAAAGCAGCTGACCGTAACTCTTCACTGGAACCTAATAATGACTGGTTGTGAACCAAGCCACCTGTTGCGCTCACACCTGTTACTAGAAACTCACCAAGTATGCGATGACGTCGTAGCCCTGCTCTTTRAGCCACACTAGAATACAGGAGGTGTCCAGTCCACCGCTGTAAGCCAGAACCACAGTTCCTTTAGACATAATGAACTCTTTCAGTCCCAACAGACAGAGAAGCTGCAAAACAGCACAAACACACAAAATTAAAATAAATAAATAAAAAGCACACAGTAAGTCATAAAAATTTCATAAAAGGCTCATACAAAAATAAATCCCTGAAAAATGCCCCTTGTAGTTGTCCAACATTTTTTTCACTCACCAAGTGGTTATGATTTGATGCAGTATCTTTGGTCCATTTTGTTTAACAGACACAGTATTCATGGGCATCATGTCCCCAGCCAATAACATGCAATTATTTATTTATTTATTTATTTTACTTAACCTTTATTTAATCAGGAAAACATTAAGAAGAACTTCTTATTTGCAATGTCAGCCTGGCGGGTACCAGAGACACCCATAAGGAAAAGATAAAAGAAGAAACAAAACATCATACAAACAACATATCCAAATAACACAGAAAAAAATCACAAAAGATATATAACAAATACAAAACAAATACAAAACATAAACATATAGCATAAAAACACAGCACAAAGCGTACTCAATTTCATAAAACATATGGCTAGCAATGACAGGTCAGAGTTGGTAGATGAAGCTCATGTAGATTTAAATTGACCTATAGGTAAGAGTAGCTGTAGTTTCAGATCACTTTGAAAGTTATTCCATGTGAAAGGGGCTGCATAGCTAAATGTGTGCTTCCCAACGTTTGTTCTGATCCTAAGAACTGACAATAGGTACAGTGGTTTGCAAAAGTATTCATACCCCTTGAACTTTTCCATATTTTGTCACATTACAAC
>NW_013952539.1:515228-517105 GCF_001266775.1 Austrofundulus limnaeus
GGGTCCTCCGGAGGACCCGGCCTGTCGTTTTGGACACAGCCAAAGAAAATCATCACTTCTTTGTCATTACTCTTCTTCAGTGATAGAGCTTTGTGATGTTTCAAATTGTTAAACACTGCCACCAACTGTTCAGGAGGATTATTACACCACTAAATGTTGTTTCACTGCGTAAGGGGTGTGTACAGCAGGGTGGCCAATGGGGTGGCCAAAGATTTGTCTATGGTGGCCATGGCCACCCCCTGGCCACCCCCTGGCTCCGCCCCTGAAGTCTGGGATATTTACACAGCTGACCTGGATGTTTAATCTTCTGTCACAGCAAAGATATTCACAAGAAAGGTGTTGTTAAGCACATCCTATCAGTGATTTTCTTTGTACCTCATCAAGTAAACTCATGACATCTGGTGAGGGAGTGTTTCAGAATCCCAGCTACTCTCAGCACTAAATTACATAACCTCCACTACAAGTTATTATCATCACCCAAAATCCCCCAACGCATCTCCACAGCCCACTTAACAGATTAAAGCACATGCACGTGGTAGAAAAGTGTTTTAATTAAACACTAATCGCTTCACTTTGTCCAACAAAACCTCTCCAAGACCTAAATCTGCCGCTTTATCTGGCCGTGTAATTAGCAGCGCCCAGTTGGCAACGTTCTCCAGGTGGTAAATATATCATACTTAGACATAACTTCATCCAGTTAAGAGGAAAGTTAACTCTTCTAATCAATGCTCTCTGCCTTGGGCATTAATAAAATCTAGTTAAGTAGAGATTAAAACCTCGTATAATTGAGTAAAGTCATTCACTGTTACAAAAAAAATTGATTATATTACATGAAGCAACATTAAATTTACATTTCAGTCAGCTTATCCAAAAGAAGTGAGCACACCAAGGTGAAAGAAGTGGTTATCTGCTATGTTTGATGACATGTTTTATACAAAGTGTGGGTTTTAGCTAATTAGCTCAATTCTACCAAGCATCACAATTATTTACACTGAAAAAACAAACAGTTTCAATCAGCTGTGAAAATCCATTCACTGTGGTGGAAAATAACTGATTTTATTCTACCGCTATGGATAATTAAGTTGTACTCTTTTTTTATTTATTTTATAACTGTTTTGTCGCTAAAAGAGGTGGAGGTCAGTTTGAAGTACTCAAAGCCCTGCTGCCCACCCACACAGATGTTTCCACAAACTGCTGATTATCCTTCAGTTTCTGCTGCTTTGTTCGTCTAATGAGTCGTCACATTCTGAGGGTTTCAGTTTCTTCTTGGTTGCAATAAATCTTCACTTTTCATGCAGGAGCTTTGATCCTGAAACTATTATCAGTTTCTTTTTTGTTTGTTTTGAACTAATCTTGGAAAATGCTCTATGACCAGAGCTATAAGAGGTGAGCTGGTGGTACATTAAGTTTTCAGTAATGTTTCGACTGAGTCAGCGACATGGATGTCCCAGTCTGATTTTGAGTATTAGATCAGAAACCAATCGAGACATTTTWATTGATCAGTATTTCTGTCAGTGATCTCACTTCAACTCTGTTGTTTTACATCAGCATGGCTCAGTGTAATTAGCATGRATAGCTTATAATTAAATATGCAGACCTTAATGGGKTTTTTTTTCTTGTTTGTTTTTGTCTAGTTTATTATTGATAAATGGTGCAGTTGTTTGGCACTGCTGCCTTGCAGGATGGGTCCTGGGTTTGAGGCTTAACCATAGACTTAAATATTTAGATCACTAGACTGAGCCCCGCCCATACCATCCACTGGTAGTGTCTGTGACAGCATGGAGGAGCAGAAATGGCGTCCAAACAGGGCAACAGCTCACAGCCTCCATAGAAACTAATAGATAAAAAACAGCTGAACTGGATCTGCTTCACAGATT
>NW_013952539.1:517507-526623 GCF_001266775.1 Austrofundulus limnaeus
AAATGTTTAGCCAGCAACTTAAATATTTAACTTTAATATTTAGCTAGCTACCTCAATATTTAGGTTGCAACTTACATATTTAGGTAGCTAGCTAAATATTAAAGTTAAATATTTAAGTTGCTGGCTAAACATTTAGCTCAAAACTAAATATTTAAGTCACAACTTAAATATTTAACTTTAATATTTAGCTAGCTACCTAAATATGTAAGTTGCAACCTAAATATTGAGGTAGCTAGCTAAATATTTAACTTGTGACTTAATTATATAGTTTTGAGCTAAATGTTTAGCCAGCAAGTTAAATATTTAGCTAGCTACCTCAATATTTAGGTTGCAACTTACATATTTAGGTAGCTAGCTAAATATTTAACTTGCTGGCTAAACATTTAGCTCAAAACTAAATATTTAAGTCACAACTTAAATATTTAACTTTAATATTTAGCTAGCTACCTAAATATGTAAGTTGCAACCTAAATATTGAGGTAGCTAGCTAAATATTTAAATTGCAAGCTAAACATTTAGCTCAAAACTAAATAATTAAGTCACAAGTTAAATATTTAGCTTGTTAACTAAATATTTAATTTGTAAGTTAAATATTTAGTTTATAAACTATGAAATTTATAAATGTATGACTCGTGGTGAAAAACTGACTGAAAAATAAATCTGTTCTTTTCTTCTTATAAAAGGCTCAATAAAACAAAAATATTGTTGGTAATTTTTGACTGTGTAACTTTACAAACGGCACCTCATATAAATCCAAAATATATTTTGGTGAATTGTCATAATTTTAAAAAAAGAAGCACTTATTACTGGACAGAAAAGCCTTTATAAACACAAAACATCTCATTTTAAACACTATCAGTGAATCCAAACACAATTTGAAATCGATGTCATTTAATACTTTTAATGACAGTGACATCATTTAAACTGAACTCGAGATAATCTTTCCTCAAAGGCTTGAAATTTTTAATTACAGCTTCACCACAAATCAAAAACAAGTCAAAACATTGTGGTCTGACTGTAACCTGAGACTGATAAGATGCACTTAATATGAACCAAAATAGAGCCATAAAACATGGTTCCTGCTCCGTGTTGGACAGGAATTATTTGGTTAAAGGCAAAAATAAAATWAAAAARCTACAGTAAAAAGACTGGAAGCCTGGAATGTTCTCTTATCTGTGTAAACATGCCAAAGCTGCTTAACTAAACAGCCACATATAAAACACATCAAGGATAAAAATCTGCTTTACTGAACAACAAAGAATCAAGCTGAACTGTTAACCTTCAATATGAAAAAAAAAAAAAAGAAATAAAAAAGTAACATTTCAGGCATGTATAAAAGGCAACAGATTAATTTCAATTTAAAAACACAAAGCAGCCTTACAATCATGTAAATAGATTAAAATTTTCCTCAAACCTGCTATAAAAAAGCAWTACAGAGCTGAATTCTCTGCGAGAGTTCGTTGTATTTTACCAGTGAAAACCTGCATCAATTCTAATGACAGAGAAAGTATATCCACCCAGGTTCCAAGCATACATTATTTGTGAAATGCAAAATTAATGTTACCTTCAACCGCCTTTTGTTGCCCAGTGTAAATTGCATTTACTAAAACAAAAGGATAAATGTTTAAACATTCAGCCGCCGCTGTTACATGTAAATCCCAGCAGTTCAGCMCATTAAAACATCAGCAGTTGTGGCCAACGACAAGTCTAATGGAGCGAAAATATTTGGTGAAGATGTAAATAAGTAATTAATCATCCATGTTTACCCACTGTTCCTGTTCAGTGTCACTCTCCAACAGGCACACTCATAACTGACTACTTCTTATTGATACATTTTATCACAACCCAGTAAATCAGTTAAAAAATATCCCACTAAAAACCCAATTATTTGACTTTAAAAATAGAAAAGAATCAAAGAATGAAGAGGAATTAAAATGGACATATCATGCTTCTAAATCCTTCCTTTTCACATTTAAATCATTCAGTTGGGGTCTTTAAAAAGACCAGAAATACTTTGGTCTGAATTCCTCCCTATTCTGATTTTACCAGCTCCTCTTTCACCCCTCTTCTGACATGTGTCTCAAACCAGCTGTTTCTTTAATGTGCTTCAAGCCCCGCCCCCATCCGGCTTCCAGACCGATCCACTCTGGTTTGAGAGAGGAGCTGTTACATTGTCTCGCATTGCAGAGGTGTTTTATGTACAATTTAATTAAAATATATCAGCAATAGAAGACTTGTTCATCCAGCCTTACAATGTTGGAGCCAGAACCTGACCCAGAACCAGAGTCTGACCCAGAACCAGAGTCTGGTTCTAGCACAGAATTAAGACGAAGAAATTGTAATTGGTAAGTCCAGATCGTATTTGGTCATTTCATTGCAGATAATTTGATGTAATAGTTCAGAAAACATCTTGGAAAAAAGAGAAAACTGAATAGACTGAAAAATCTGACCCAAACAGAATATAAAGATATCTTTGCAGAACCCGGAAACTAAATTAAACTTTGCCTCTTAGAGACTCCAAGTACACAACCAAATGCTTTAACAGCTAAAAAAGTGAATTTTGCATGACAGGTCCCCTTTAAAGTTGATAACTCTTGAGAAAAGGCTGCAATATGATTAAAAGAGAAACAATAAAACTATTTTATGTTTTAAAGAATTACCTTTGGGGCCAGATAAAACATTAACGAGGGCTGAACTTGGCCCATGAGCCTTGAGTTTGACACGTTCTAGTGCTAACCAACAGATCAACCATGCGGTCCTAAATAACAATTCTGTTTAAMTTACCATAATATTTAATCAAACTTTAATTTTTACATATTTTCAGTCCAATTCCAAATCCATAAATGTGTCGAATTCTCTATTAGTTTTGGTTTATTCTTTTTTTTCTAATAAATGTATTAAATTTGTTTCTTTTACATTGATTCTAAGATTTCTTGATCTGACTTTTGAATTTTTTTATAAGAAGTGGATTTTCCTTTTCTGCTAGCTATTAAAGCGCAAATAAAACAATAAAATACTGAATAAAATAAATAATTACACAAAATTTGTATTCAAACATAGTTAAAGAATAGTTATATAACAGTTTTGCTGTGATTTTGTGAATCATTTTTTATTAACAATGTCAGTTATAAGAGTAAAAATAACTTTTTTGTGTKTTTTAGGGCGTTTTCCATGATAAAACTCCCCCTTATTAAATATCTGCAACCATTTTTATTTTATTTTACAAAGCAGGGATTTTCTATGACGTACAGGCTGTTTTTCTGCATGTTGGTAGGTCACTCCTGAATCCAACATCTGCTTTTAATTTCCAGCAGCTGTGAAATGCTTTCTGTGCTAGAACAGAGTTGGACCTCATACGGTGCTTGTTCGGTTTCTTTTAGAAAGTGACCAAATGCAGCCGAGGTGGCTGAAAGTCCAGATGCAGGAAAGCTTCTTTGAAACGGGTCAGCTGTAGTTTAAAGACGAGCTTTGCCGCTTTTTTCTTACCAACACAATAAATCTGTCTTCTTWTCTTTGTTGTAAATTATTAGCTTAATTTGGACTAAAAGTTTTCTAACGCAACATTTCAAAAATAGCCGTGGCTTTGAATGCTAATTTACTTTCAACTCCGTGTCAAAACAATAAAGCAGCCTCAAAGCAGTAATATGATATCCATGTGAACGGTTTGGTTTTCCCTGATCATAAAGACATAGAATCAAAACGCACCTGTAACGTGAACACCTGCGTCCAAASAATAAAAGAATAGCTTGATACACAAAAGCAGAAGGTAAGACAAATGATTAATTTGAGTTTACTGCATGCAATAAAACCAGAGCAACAACAAAGAAAACTGATTGACAAAAATAAAMTAAAATATGTGTATTTATTACCCATTGAACATTTAGGTTTAAAGAGTCGCATTGTTTCAGCTGTGCTGGATTTAAAACTAATCCAGGTGCTTTCATTCAAATGCACAAAGTGAGAATCATGACTGAAAACAGATTTTACACAACAAACATTCAGTTAAAAGCAGTTTATGAGGATGTCTTCATGCTGAAGTTTAATAGAATATATTTATTTTTGCAAAAAAATATATAGACATAAATTCAATAAAATGTTGTTCAAGAACTTAAAGGAGACATATGATGCATATGATGAACTGAAATGCCTTGTTCTGAATTCCTCTTTATTGTAACTCCACAAGCCCCGCCCCTTTTCCGAAGTGTGTCCCAAATTAGCTCATTTTGAGGCTGTCTCTTTAAAATACAAAGGAGGCATTTCACGCTTCCCGACAGGTTCGTTGTAGCTTGATAGAGAGGTTTACGACTATATAACGGTGCAGAAACTTTTTATTTACAAATGAATTAAAGATGTCAAYAAGCGAAGACTTGTCCATCCATATTCAGATATCCACGCAGCACATGGAGAGACTAAATTCAACTTTTCTGCACTCCTGAAGAGACTCCAAGAACACAACAAAATGTATTTAACGGCTAAAAACTGGAATACCTTCGAAAACCAGCAGTGCTTTATTACATATTGTGTCGTCTAGTTTACAGCTGCAGCAGGTCGTTCCAGCTTCACTTTTCCTCCTCTGTATCACAAAACACGGTTTTGCTCTTCGTCCCACACACTGGTCAAACTAACAATGACCCATTTGTTAAAGAAAACCTTCTACTCTCTGTCCTGAGAAATCACTGTTTCCACATTCATCAGAGAAGCACTGATTAGCTCATAGGTCATTCGTGTCACGGCTGTGCAGATTGTGGTGCATGCATAAAATACATTGACACTGAACACTGATAGAGAATGTGCCCCTTTTTATATAAAAAAAACCCAGCAGAGTGAAGTTTGAGAGAAAAGTTTTGTAAATGCGTCATGCTCCGTTTGTGATGTAAATGATTCCTATAGCTACGACCACAACACATTACAGCTAAATACACTACTCACAAAAAGTTAGGGATATTCGGCTTTTGGGTAAATATTCAGGACAAGACTAAAGTACATATAAACCTTTACAAGTGAACTTAATGTGACCTTCTCTAAACGTTTGAATGCACACATCCAACTGTTAAATGTTTCCGTTCTTTTTGCACAGGTTGCTGTTTTCTAATGAGGAGCTTAACGGTAAAATTCACAACAGTTGTTTGATCCTTGAATCGACCAATAAATGTCCTGGTTCAATTAGAGCTGGTGATTTAACAGTCGTCCTCATCATGCTGTTCACGTTTTGACATCATGAGACCAAGACGACACCTAACAATGGATCAACAGTGTACCTTGCYATTGGGATGCTTCAAACAGGACGTTCTCAGACRGACGTGGCCACTGAGCTTAGAGTGTCATCAGCAGGTTTCAACAGAGATACGGAGAGACTGGAAGAGTCACAGAAAGGCGTAGAAGTGGACGTCCTTTGACCGCTACATTGTGAACAATGCCCTGAGAAACCAGATGATGATTGCCACTCAACTCCAGGCATTGTTAAAGGAGGTGAGAGGCACCCAAGTGTCACGTTAGACCATTCGAAACTGGTTACATCAGTGTGGTCTGCATGCTAGATGACCTGCAAGGGTACCTGACCACACCACCAGGCACAGGCGTCATCGTCTTGCATGGGCCAGGGAGCATTTACGCTGGACGAGGGACCAGTGGGCCTCAGTGCTATTCTCTGATGAAAGTCGATTCCCGTTGAGCAGAAATGGTGGCCACCAGCGATGTTGGAGACGTCAAGGAGAGCGCTATGCATCAGCCACTGTTGTCACCAGACGAGCTTTTGGTGGTGGCGGTGTTACAGTGTGGGCAGGTGTCTCCAGTCGGTACAGAACTGCCCTACACTTTGTGAATGGTACAGTGACAAGCCCATACTACCTGAATAACATCATTAATCCAGTGATTGGGCCCCTTCATGAACAACACAGGCCTGATTTCATCTTCATGGACGACAATGCTCCAGCTCATCGAGGTYGAGTCATCAGGGAACAGCTGTTAAGAGACTGGTGTACCTCAAATGGAATGGCCTGCACTTTCTCCAGACCTGAAACCCATTGAAAACCTGTGGGATCAGCTGAGTCGCCTTGTAGAGGCTCAAAACTCTGAACCCCAGAACCTCAATGACCTGAGGGCTGCCCTTCGAGAAGAGTAGGATACCATGCCCCAGCAGACAATAAGTCGACTTGTGAACAGCATGAGACGTCATCATCAAGCTGTAATTGATGCTCAAGGGACGAGTTATTGAGACGTTGAATTTTTTTGTTGTGGTGTACCTACCATTGCTGTTAACTTCTGTTTCAATAAATTGTTTATGATGAGTAAATCACCAGTGCATCCTTCTACTTAAATGTCCTACTTTCATGATATGATATCACTGTAGCGTGAACTTTTTACTTTTTCCATAAATTTCACCTGAAAGCCAAATATCCCTAACTTTTTGTGAGTAGTGTATCTTCATCCGTTGATTACTTTTATTGAAATCCATCAAGTGGTTCATGAAATATTTTGCTAACACTGATCATTCACCCAAACACGACTATAATAAAGGACAATTTTTAAAAATGTACACATTTGATGTTTTCACACAAGACAAATAAGATCAAAGTGGATGTCTTGAAATACAAGCTAAGCTGGCTAATAAAARCACTAAACTGTAACTTTGAAGTTTTCACTTCTGTAGAATTAAAATGGCAGGTAGCGACTTTCTTTAAGCCTATTTATTTGGGCAAGCCATCAAACGGATTTTGGCTTAGAAAAAAAATATATATAAAAAGTTCCCCAAGAGTGGAGCTGCGTATGAAAGCTATTCTTGTGGGGAAAATAAGATACATCACAGAATAGAGATGAAACCAACTCCTACACACCCTTTCGCTGACCTACATAGAGCTATGAAAACTCCCTCAGCGTGTGCCAAATGTGATAATGACTGGAGAAATGTCATTTGTGAGCACAGTTAAGGGAGGTACTGTGTAGATTTTCAAGGGTGATCTATCGCCCACCAGCACATACATTTGCAACGTACCTWTGGAAATATAATCTTCAAGATATATTGTTCCATTTTAAGTGTGGCATTTCTTGCATTTTGCATGTGGAGAATGTTTTATCCTCCACTTCCTTTCCATTCAGTCATTGATAACTGTGTTGCACCCACTGGGTCCTCAGCAGGAGATTTATGTTGCCTGATTCCATCTCAGTTCCCTGTTGTACTGAACTTTGTTTTACAAACAACTAAAGATAGGTAATCTTCTTAAATGACMAGCTTTAAAGCGTAAAGATCCAACACCTGGTAAGTGAATTTAAAGTCCACGCGAGGGTCTCAGATCTGTCCCCTGATCCACAGAACACCATGTTTGACCATTTACAAACAAACCTCCCCAGCAGCAGTCAGAGGCAGTCGAGGATATGAATAGACAAAAGCGGTGAGCAACAGCTGGTGACGACTGAATAAACAGCATTAAAAAATCTAACAGAAAAGTCGCTGCGAGCATCGGTGCTTCAAGGTTTGTTTGTTTTTTTTGCTTTCTTTTCAGAAAGTGGCACACCAACACTCTACAGACAATGACAGACTACTGACAACAAACAGTACCAGGCAGAGACGATTCTGCCTCCGGCTCCACTTCCTCTTTCAGGATCCTCCTGGACTTCCTATCAAGAGATTCTAATGTTAGCTGGCCAATTTAGAAAGCGCAAACAGCTCGTTGAGAACAGACGGAATATGTCTTTCTTTGGCTGTCAAAAGGCATAACAGTCTGAGTGGGAGGCTGTTTACAGGCATTTGTGGATTTCATGGACTCGCTTTAACACAACATTGCCCTATAAAGATTCCTGAACACAGAGGACGATAAGCCCATYGGAGTATATGTTATAAATATTTTATGTGTGACTTTAAATAAATCTCAGTGTTGCAGGGGCCAAAAGTATCATACAGAACAGCACACACAACAGCTGATGTGGTTGTCGAAACGCATCGAAGGCGTTTTATTCCAATTTTTTCCRTCAGGTTTACTATCATTTTGACACTTCTGAGACACGCAGGGATAAATTATACATTCAGGAGACAGTTTGGCCTTCATATGCCCTCTGCTGATGGGAGTAATGTTGGTGCACAACAGCAGCGAGATGCTGAAGAAATCCCATTAATCAAGGACACAGTGAGAGTAACCTCCGCCTCCTATCTGCCACTTGTTCTCACAGCACAACAGTGAACCGGTCCCGAGTGTGCTGCGTTGTGCACATTCAAACACAGATAAGAATGTGGCGAACATGTCGCCTAAGGAACAGTAAATTTATTGAATTTCGCACCTTATGGAAGGATGTGTTCAGGTTGGATGATAATTCTCAAGTACATTTCAGAATAACTGTGATAATGTGAAGAGCTTTAAAAACGTAACACAAAGTTATTATTCTTTCAGCTGAAGTTCTCAAATGCTTTATTTTGTTCTTTTCAGTGAAGTAAGCTAATGTTGGTCTTTTCTGTTAAAGACTCCTGTGTAAAATCTCGATTTCMCTGCATTTCTACCAGATAATTTAGCCGCAGCCCCGTTATACTGGGAAGTTGGTATTTCCTACTTGCAAWTTGTAAATTTAAGCTGGAACCAGTGGGAGTTCCCTGTCAGAGAGTGGGAGAGTTCAGAATTCAAGACAGCAGCTACTCGCAACTCCTACTTTTACTTTTATTAGTATTTCTGTATTACTAATTTCACATTTTATCTGTCACAAACTAAGTCATTTTCAGTGTTTTAATAAACAATTTCTGCATGAAATRCCACGTAGAGCTCAGTTATTGTTTGTTAGCAGTGCTCAGCTTTAGCAACTAAACGAGGAACGTGACTTTTTACTGTTTAGAATAGAATAGAAACAGCCTTGGCTCTGACTGGTCACTGAGTGTGTACATATGTCTGTGTATATCTACAGCATGCATGAATGTATGCATATATCTATATGTATGTATGGGTATATGTTTGTAAATATTTCTGCAAAGTTATAATTATTATTATGATATACACACGTTATTTGTTGCTGTGTTTGAGTGCTGTGTGCACTCAAGCAGGTGGCACAAATGTAACACCATACAAAGCCCGAACAGCTGCCAACACTTTCCGTATTTCTGTATAGGTGTGGCAGTGGGGGGGGGGGGGGGGGGGGGG
>NW_013952539.1:527126-531892 GCF_001266775.1 Austrofundulus limnaeus
ATTATTGTCATTAGTGATTATCTCAATTTCGGCTAAAAGACTTGACAAAATCCTACACACTGTGCCTTTAAGTTCTTTTAAAAGTATAAAAGTAAGAAATTAATTTAAAAAAGAGAAAAAATAAAAAAATAGAATAGAATAGAAACAGCCTTTATTGTCACGCGCAGGGAAATTCAGGTGCAACAGCAGCAGAAAATACATACATCAATCCACAGAAACACTATATTGCTATGTCACATAGCAATAATGAAGATAGTAACAAAAAATAAACAAAAAATTTCAATTTAGTCAAAGTTAATTACAGCTCCCCTTTGAGGACCACCACAATACTCATGTGGCCCTCTGTGAAAATGAGTTTAACACCCCTGCTTTAAGGTAAAAAGGTAAACTGTTCACTGTATCAGTTCAAAACATGACGTGCTCCTTAGGACGTGTCAAACCAAACATCATATTTGAAAAAATACCCCTCAGATCAGAAAAATCACCTCAACTGAACTTACACATAATTCTAAGAATTAAATTATTTTTATAGTATCATTTCTAACTCATCATCATAAATAAATAAATGAATGACTAACTGATGTGTATTAATGCTGGTATAGGGGGTAAAAAGGATGACAAGTTTTAAATTGGAAGTGCAGCATCCAAAGTATGACTTATTAGAATTAAAGGAGCTGTCTAAAGAGACAGGATTAAGATGATGAGGTGAAATGGATAARCATTAGGTGCCATCTTGAAAACAACACGATATCTGTATTTTTAGTCGCGTCTGATGATCTGACGTGCTTCTTAATAACAATCAGTGATGGCTGTAATACAAAGCCTATGAAAGTAGTTCAATTATTGACCTAAATCAACACCACGCTTAAAAGATTTTGCTAAATTTTATAGTCATGCCTCTGTCAAATCTAAACCCAGACCTGTCAAATGCATTTATTTTATTTGGTGCAATAACACATCCTTTGTTTTTTAAAAACTAACCTTTTTAAAATCAAATCTCAAAACCTGAATGATTGTAACATTCGATGCATGGCCACATTCACATATAGGCTGTTAATAGCAGATTCAACAGTAGCAAACGGTGCCAGTTTGTTACGAAGGGATCAAAAGGGTCCATATAACAAAGGGCTGCTGGGAGCTGCTGCAGGCTTTGCTTTGTCTGATGGGTAACCCACAAGGCTGGACCCTAAGACCTTCTCTRAATGCAACCAACACTTCCTGCCCAGTACAAAGAAGTCCCACAACATCTAACTTCAAGCATTTTTTTCATAGTTTGCTTCTTTTGGGCTCAAAAAACACAAAAACTGTTTCTACAAGTTGAGTGAAACAAATGTTGCATGTAGTTCTCCTTCTAATTTAAATGAGTGGGACTTTGATATGGTTTTATAATCTATAAAAATGGCTTTTTTTTCTACATAAGGGAAACATTTTAGTATTTTCTTTCATCCGTAACTTAGTAACTATGGTATACCGAGTAAATATTTGTAGCCAAAAGGAATAACTCTTTTAAACAACTGTTTTATAGGCTGATGTAATATTTGTCTGAATGGTTTAAGTATAGGAACCAGTAAACAATAAAATCAGTACTTTCAGTTTGGAGCTGTACACTTTGAAGAAACACCTTGTCAGAACTGTTGACCTTTTGTTTTTACTGTGCTATTGTTTTGCAGTTCTGTTTTCCTTTTGTTTTCTGKACATTTGTTAAAACTATTTCTGCATATTTAGTGGTATTTTAACTGTTGACAGATCAAAATGAATTCTAGAAAATAGTGCTATCATTTTTGCTGTTTGTCTTTTTTTCTACTTTTCCAAATTACTTCATTTACAAATATTTATCTATAGAAACACACTGATCCTTTTATTTCCTTCAAAATAAATGCATAATAGCATTTAGTGAGCCTTTTATTACTTTAGCATTAAGATAGCCTTTTGCTACTTTTAGCATTTAGCCAGCCTTTTGTTACTTTAGCTTTATGATAGCCTTTTGTTACTTATAGAATTTAGCCAGCCTTTTGTTACTTTAGCTTTAAGATAGCCTTTTGTTACTTATAGAATTTAGCCAGCCTTTTGTTACTTTAGCTTTAAGATAGCCTTTTGTTACTTATAGAATTTAGCCAGCCTTTTGTTACTTTAGCTTTAAGATAGCCTTTTGTTACTTATAGAATTTAGCCAGCCTTTTGTTACTTTAGCTTTAAGATAGCCTTTTGTTACTTATAGAATTTAGCCAGCCTTTTGTTACTTTAGCTTTAAGATAGCCTTTTGCTACTTTTAGCATTTAGCCAGGCTTTTGTTATTTAAGCATTTCAATAGCCTTTTGCTGTTTTTAGAATTTAGCCAGCCTTTTGTTACTTTAGCTTTAAGATAGCCTTTTGCTACTTTTAGCATTTAGCCAGGCTTTTAGTGTGTCAGATTTAATATAGCCTTTTGTTTCTTTTAGAATTCAGCCAGCCTTTTGTTACTTTAGCTTTAAGATAATCTTTTGCTTCTTTTAGAATTTAGCCAGGCTACTTTTAGCATTTAGACAGCTTTTGTTACTTAAGCATTTCAATAGCCTTTTGCTGTTTTTAGAATTTAGCCAGCCTTTTGTTACTTTAGCTTTAAGTTAGCCTTTGCTACTTTTAGCATTTAGCCAGGCTTTTAGTGTTAGCTTTAATATAGCCTTTTGCTTCTTTTAGAATTCAGCCAGCCTTTTGTTACTTTAGCTTTCAGATAACCTTTTGCTACTTTTAGCATTTAGTCAGCTTTTGTTACGTTAGCTTTCAGATAACCTTTTGCTACTTTTAGCATTCAGACAGCCTTTTATTACTTAGATTAAGATAACATTTTGCTGCTCTCAAAATTTAGCCAGCCTTTTGCTACTTAGGTAGTATTTTGCTACATTTATGTAGTTAACTGCTTGTTTAAACTTTTACTTGGCATTCTGGTTTTGCAGCTTTAACAGCTCAGTTTTAGCTTAAACAGTAAATTTTCCCACATTCAGAATTTCCACTTAATTTGATTTTTAAAAAACTGCAATTTTTCTTGGCCAAATATTTTCTTGTTTTTCATAAATGCATTAAAAATTCCAATCAAAACATCACAGTTTGTTCCATTATTACTTGTGGAAAACCAATAAATCAAGCAATCAGCAGCTGACTTAACCCAACATGATGTAATATCTTATTCTGCCTGCAGCATGTTCACATTAACACTAACCGTTCAGCACGCCTCACGCCAGAATCAACCCAATCCAGCCCGTGAAGGCAACAAGTGAAAACACAGTCAGATGAAGGGAAGAGCAGGGTACGCCTTCACCTTTCAACAAACTGCTGTTGAACTTGCAGCGTAACTCTGAATGTGAGACAAATCTGAGGGAGAATTTTGACATGCTTAACACTTCAAGAAAAACAACTGTTTACACTTGTTATAAGCTTCTTCCCCAACAGTTCTACCTGATTTTGCTCCAGGACAGAACTCCAACAGGGACCAATGAGTGCAGAACAAAAGTGGCTGTACAAACTAAACTTCAGTCTGAAAATGAAAAATTAGATGTAAACACAACCGTGATAAAGATCTCAGCATCTCCCAGTCTGCTGTTGCCTTTGGCATCAACCATTTTTATGCTATTTTGCAGGTGAAGGTAACAACGTCGGAGCAAATCACGGGTGGCTGCTCCTTTGATCTGTCAGTCAAATCAGATATCACGTGAAAACAAACTTCCGAATGAAAGTGCTTAGCTGGTATTCTGGAAATCTCAAGCGGTGCTTTTGACGTTATCCAATGAAATCTTCCTCCGACTCGATGGAAACATCAGAAAATAATAAGGGATGGWTGTAAATTCAGTGTGCTGGAGTTAATTTGGCCTAGGAATGCATCTTATCAGAGCTTACAGGAAATAGGACGAGCCGTGTTTTGGGTGATGTTATGTGAGTTAATGATCTAACACTCTCACATGACTTGTTTTACAGCAAACCGGTGGACATCTGGAGGGTGTGGCACTCCTGTCAAATGACTCATTGTGCAGGGGAGCACCGAGGCCCTACATGTGGGCATCTGACGGCGTGGGGGGCACGTTTGCATGTCGGAACAGGGGGCCAGCTGACAGAGGAGTCTTTGTGGTCGTTTCCAGCTACGCACGCTTGGACTCTGGAGGTCTGCTGGGGGTGCTGAGCTGTGACTAAGGAGACAAAAATCTGATAAATTGGGAGTTTCTTAGAATCTAATAAACGAAATCCAGCAGCAGAGGCAGAAACTGTGTCTTAGTTTAAAATGCAAATGGCTTGGTCAGAACATGGTGTGTGTGAGAGGTCCCCCCCTCTATTCTGCTGAAAAAGGCAGCGTGAAATCCATCCTGGGAGGGGCTTTTGTACTCTGGGAAGCAACCGTCAAACCAGAATGGTCTGGACCAGGCCCAGGCCGGAGAACCTTTATTTTCTCATAAACTCTGGGGACTGGAAAAAAACTGTGTCCTGCTGAAAACGAACCATCAGTCTGGGGAGATCCCCTTATTCAGASGTTCTTAACMTTTTTGACTTCGGGGCCCAATTTGTTGAACATAAAGTGTCACAAGGCCCAGTCAGACATTACCAATGCTTGGATCAAAATGATAATTATTCTAAATCTTGGCTTAATTTTTATTGCATTTACATCATCATAACTAAATTAAATACGCTTACAGTATAAAAGGAAAACTCCTGTCAAATAATCACAATTTTTGTCACAATTATGACAAACATTTTTATATTGTAACCTGCCCATAACAATTATTTGAACAAATACAGTCAGTC
>NW_013952539.1:538861-540675 GCF_001266775.1 Austrofundulus limnaeus
GATAAATTGTGTCTCCTGGATAAAGTGAATTTAATTGTGGTTGGATGAGAAGTATAAATATATACCATTCTGACACACTATTAGCTTGTACACAACCCATCACAGCTGCACGCTGTTAGAAAAAATATTTTTTGGAGAAGTCACCTCCCAATAAATGTCATTTTAGAAAATCTAACTGCTCACTTTTACTCAGTACTTTTACTTTTAACACTTAAGTAGATTTTGTGTCAGAAATTTACTTTTGATACTTACGTACAAAAAACATCAGATACTTTAAGATTTTTACTCAAGTAATATTTTTAGAGAAGACTTTAACTTTTACCAAAGAATTTTTACGATAAGATGCTTGTACTTTTACTCAAGTATCACTTTTGATGTACTTTATACAACACTGTCTAAACTTTATTCAGTTGTAGATGCATGTCTGTCAGCTATTTCCTGAAAGTTTTATAAAAATCCATCCAGTATTTCTCTAAATTATTTCTAAGTCGATTCTTGAACTAAAACCAAGCAGTATTTGTTGAAATAAACATGAAGTGTGTGTATTAGTTGTGATTTATGCTGTTCTGGGACACATCAATAATATTTTCAAGTACCCCCAGTGTCTTCTGTATTTTTTTCTCTTTTACTGAATAAGTGTTTTTGTTTCTGCCGTTAATCACGTTCGCTGCGCTGCAGGCCGGTGGCAGTTGTGACAAGCGGGCACTGGAAGACACGACACAATGAGAACAAGGTAACACGCGAAGATTGTGTCACGGGAGTTGTCGTGTGCTTTAATTAAACGGGACGTCCTGCTGAACCCGGCTCAATTACTCAAGCGCCAGAACGKCTGCGAGGCAAAAAATGAGCGCACGTCGTTCCAGTTGTCCAGAAGATTTATTAAAACACACTGAACAAATACACGGAATACATATAAAAGGATGACAATTCACTTTTTCATTYAGTTGCTGTACAGCACAATTATCGGCACCATAACACCGCTCGGAGCTCGTTGTCTGTAAATGCTAGATCCGCTGCCACCTCCCCGAAGTGAACCGTCAAAACGTTTCACATGCTGTGCATTCACTGCAACAAAGGTGCCTTTTTTTCAGGGTCTTTTGGTAGCTTTTGAAGCCATATTAATAAGCAAATACATACATTGTTAACATATTTATATTAGACTGAAGCCTTTTTAAACAGACGTTACATTCATACGGGCTTCAGTTTGATTGCATTTTCATCGGAGTCCCGTGTTTCTGCACAGAGCAGGTTTATGGCAACACAATTCAGATGACATTCACTTTCTTCTTCTTTTTTTTTCATCTTAATACAAAAAAAAAGAAAAGTTTATGACACGAGCTTATCTCTGAAAAAAAAATTGTTCAAGTATTTACATGATTCTGAGGTCCTTTCTGTCAAGCAACCCGACACAGGTCAAGTATTTCATGGCGTAAACAAAAATCACAGGYGACAACATTCAGCAGTGAGAAACAATAAAAACTTGCACGAAAAAACGGGTAAGGTTCATCTCGTTGTGGTGTCCGAAAGTTGAGGAATCAGCAGAGTGAGGAAGCTAAAGTGGCATGATTTGTATGGTTAGAAGAAAAAAACACCACAGGAAAATGATGTGTTGAAACAAACACTACCCTCTCTTATTTAAAGGGATCCAAGATTAGTTGTAACATTAGACTTTATTTAATAAACATGTATTTTAACTGTAAAATAAAGACTAAAAATACTGTAGGATGTTTAGTTTTTATGATTTTTAAACTAAAAGTTTAATAGAAGAAGAACCTCAGCTTAGCCTGTTAGCTTTAGCATTAGCCCTGATGCTA
>NW_013952539.1:541256-545983 GCF_001266775.1 Austrofundulus limnaeus
ACGTCACCATTTACCCAGAATGCTTTGTGTGTAAATAAAATGGCTCCGTCCGTGTTAAAATATATATTTTTTAAAATTTACAAAATTAAACAGCCTACAGTATTTTTACAGTCTTTATTTTACAGTTAAAATACGTTTATCAAATAAAGTCTAAGGTTACAACCAATCAGGAATCCCTTTAAAAGTCCACTGCGGCTGCAATCCCACACATTATGTAAGCAGAAGTGACACAAATGAGTTTGTTTTGGTGGGGGGAACATATTTGTTAAAAACTGGCACTTTGAGTCTGACACTGCCTTCACACACATTTAAAGTCTGCTTTAAAAAGTCGAAACAGAAAGCAATGATTTGCAGTTAAATCCAATGTTCATTTAGAGTATCGTAAACAGCATGTGGCACTATTATATGGTCAAATTAACGCCTTAAACTAAATATATGGACAAGAACATGATCAAGTTTTCATGCATCATAGAGATAAACCTGATACTGGACACTGGAATCTGCCATTTCTGTGCAAACAGCCTACATACTGTAGTCCACAATTTAGTTTTTTTTTAACAAGAATGCCCCTCTCTTAAAGGCTTAGTAGATATGCATGTAGTCAAATTAGACAACTATTATACTTTAATAAATATAAAGCTTGTTGTATATCAGACAGCTGCCCTGATTTCTAAAGATCACCTTGGCCACAGAAGCACGTCTCAGTCGAGATCTACAACAAACGTTCTGGAAATGTTTAATAGGTGATGTCGTGATTAAATAAATCAACAATTAAATATCTCACAATGTAAAAATCTCTACAACTGTGTTGATTTTTTATCATCTATGAAGCATTGTGTCGTAAAAATATTCAGAGTCCAGGACAAAAAAAAAAAAAACGGAACATAGAACGACAACCAACAAAGGATGGTTGCAAATTTCAAGACGTCACCAGACCCAGAATTAAAAACACGATCTATGACTAAAACTTAAAACTCTACCATGTGAAAATGGTATCTTTTTTCTTTTTTTATTAATCGATCCTTCATTCTGAACGTAAAAATCCCTCAGCGTGTCATCAGCACACACAGTTCTGCCAGCATTTGCAAGAGTCTGGGTGTGCATTCATGTACACATTCAAAAAGGCACGATCAAAGCTGAATAACAGGTTTCGGAGAAACAAGTGCTGACAAATAAAAGCTGCTTTTTTTTTTTCCAGGGAAGGGCCTTGCTTATTTCAGCAAGCTACATCCCACATGTTACAACACAGAGAGCTAAACTGGCCAACCCTTAATRAAAGCACAGAAAATTACTGCTTTCCTCCATTTCAACACTACAAGTCTTGTGAAATTACAGAAAATCTCATTTTGAACCAGTTCTTATATTTTGCTTTTATACAATTTTAGTGGTTTTGAACTTGTTGCAGATCATTGCATTCTGTTCTTTACATTTTTTTGCTCTAGAAAATCTTATTAAAATCACTTAAATGGTAAATGAGAACAAAAATACTTCAACATGAATTTAAATTCAATTAAAAAAAAGGTGAACTAAACAAATGTAAAACAGGTGTGAACGTCTCAGACTAATGTTGTGCAACTCCAGGTAGGTTTAGATCATGGCACCACCAGAGAAAAAAAACACTGCATCAAGGAACGAATCATTCATCTTTTATACTGGCATCAAAATTAAACTATATACTGAGAGAATAATAAAAAAAATAAAACTTGTAAGCTGAATGTGCCATGGCATCACATTATATCGTTCTGGAACAACTAAACAGGAAGTGGGAAAAATTCCTGGACATAAAAGAAAAAAAAATGCATCCATTCGATGATGAGTCTCAGTTCGCTGAGGGCCAGACGTGGCCCTGTTTATGGCCCCGAGGTGAGGCTCCACGGCTAAGTTAATACTAACATTCAGATGAAGAGAATTATTGTACCGTGGCACAAAAAAATAYTGCGCTGTCTCTAAAAATGCATTATTGACGCTCCGCTCACTCCAAAAGATTTTCCTGCTCTGCTCGATGATTCGTCCACGAGCCGGGGATGTGACGTCATCCCTGAAGGTGTTCGTGAACGTATTTTCATCATCATGGAAAATAAACCGCAGTTTCTGATTATTTACTGTACAGGAGGCCAGCCTTTAAAGATGCTGCAGTTTCACTTTCTCCAAGTTACCAGCAGGTGGCAGTCTTAAAGTCACACAGACTGCTCTGCTAAAAGGATGTACAGTTTCTGATGCTTTAAAAGCAATATTCGATCCGCCGCTTACAACACATAATAACAAAATTTTAAACACAACGGCCGTCAGAAACAGTCAAAACATATCAAACTACGACTGAATTTCTCCTCTTCTGTAAGAGTCCAGAGCAGCACAGTCACAGTGTAAAGGGGCTGTTGGAGAATAGATCAAAGCAAAAATAACRCACAGAGACTTATAAAGTTGCAGCTTGCAGAAAAAAAGCTTATATTACAAGATTAAAACGAGCCCCCAAATGAAGAGCATCCAAAACTCGACTTGATTGAGTTTTGGTTTGTAGTGCAGGCCTCATAAAGTCCTTTAAAAAAAAAAAGCTTCCCCGTTTTCCCTCCTGAACTGCAGCTGTGCGTTACAAACAAAACAAACGCCTACTGAAGTRCTTCTATAGGACTTTTAAAAGATAAAAGTGCAACTTTTAAGATCGATACATCTGAGAGAATGAAAATCGTCTCAACCACTCGCCGCAGAGAGCTTCGATGGGAATTATGAGGAAGGGAGGAGGAGAGAGAAGGATGTGGAGTAAGACAAGGGCAGCAGTCATTCATACAGATTCCATCCCTGGGAGTTTCTGACCTCAGGTCATCGAGACAGAGCTGGTCTAGTCCTCGATACAGATGACATCGCTAGATTTGCCCGATTTGAGTTCGGGCGTAGCCACGTCTCTCAAAGAGTCAAGTGATTTCTTGTCCAGATGGCTTGTAGGGGTCAGGGGGGCGTTGGAGGACACTGAAAGATGAAAACAACTCATTTTTATCACCTTAAACTTCTAATTTCACCTTAGATCAGGGCTATTCAACTGGACTGCTCCAGGGGACGGGGTTACTTATAGCCCACAGCCTGGGGGTGGGGGGTGCCCATTAATGGTAGGTGTTGTTTTTATTTTTATTTTATTTTTTTATCTTATTTAGTATTGTTTTGTAAATTGTGTTTCGTTTGAATATATTCTGGGTCGAAAAGGGGCAGACATAATAAGATTTATTCTTCTTCTGCTACCTTTCATTTTATTTTGATTTGTATATCTTTTTGGTTTATTTTTTATTATTGTATATAATACTTTTTTAATGAAATGAATACATTTTTGAATTGAATTGAATTGACAAAGACTGCAGCATGTAACTGAACAAGTATTATGTTTTAGTTTTTAAATTTATTTTTGCATTGAAACACAATTTTTACATTTACAAATGATTTGAAATCTGTTTTTTATATTAAATTAAAAAAGAAAATACAAACAATAAAAAATAAAAAAAAATTCTTTTTGTGTGTGTGTGTGTGTGTGTTCTTGTTTTTCCTACATCGCAGGGCCCAGTTTTAAGGAAAAAGCAGCCTCGTGGGGTCCGGGTGCTCCTTGTGGGGCCCAAAGCCTGGGCCCCACAACTTCAGAGGCTGATTTTGGGTGTGGGGGTTGGGTTTAGGACCAAGGTGTGAATTGAGTTTAGGTTAGTTTTAGGGTCAGGTTGTACCTGTGAGGTTAGCCTTAGGGTTTGTTGTCAGGGTTAGGATATTAAATTACCAAAAAATGAATGGACGTCAATGGACGGGCCCCACAAGGATATAAAAACAAGTGTGTGTGTGTCATCATTGGCGGGCCGGATGGAAGTCACCTGCAGGCCTGATGTGGCCCATGGGCCGCCAGTTGAATAGCCCTGCTTTAAATGTTCCTGAATTCAACAAATCAACAGCAAATACTGAAAATAAAAGTATAAATATGTCACCGAGACATTATTTCCTTGCACTTCTCTGACACTCTTTAGATTAGCAGTGTTTGCTACACGGGTTTTCTCTGTTTGTGGAAACAGCTTTCAGAGTGGAAGTGACCTGAACAACCTCCGTTTCCCTCCTGCCTCATGTCACATTTGATTTATTACGAGTGCTGATCGTTACCGCTGACGTAGGGTCCAAGGGGCATCTGACTGTAGTTGACCATGGGCTGTCCGCCTGGTCCTCTGAAGCCCCCGCCGAAAGTGCTGCTGTACATCTGCGTGCAGCTGAACCCACCCTGGCTGAAGGTCTGAAAGACAGAGAAGAAAGATGAGTTCTCCAGCTGGCCACAAGGTCACATGACAGATTTAACAGAGAATAACCACGGGTCAGTCCTCTTAGTGACCATGTTGAAGCAGTAAGTATCCAGAGTGAACTGATGCTGAGCAGTAAAATTAACATTACAGCACAACGAGTTCATTTCATGACTTCTGGTTACAAAGAAGGCAACAAAAGAAAGAAAATGGCTGCGACCAAACAGCATCTTTAGATCTACTTGCTTGAAACAAACTTATTGTAGAAGATACCAAAATTTAAACTCTGGTGAGGAGTGAAACAAAGGAGGAAAATGAGGAAATTTCATTTTTGCTTCAATAACTGAGAACAAAACGTTTGTGGAGGTTTTTTTTTGTAACTAGCTTACTTACTTACTTACTTACTTACTTACTTACTTACTTACTAGCTTACTTACTTACTTACTTACTTACTTACTAACTAGCTTACTTACT
>NW_013952539.1:547287-549111 GCF_001266775.1 Austrofundulus limnaeus
ATAAATAAATAAATAAATAAATAAATAAATAAATAAATAAATAAATAAATAAAATGACCTCCATAAATGTTGAGCTGAGTGCCATCAGTACCATTAAGAGATTCATTCTGTTCATTTTTTTCCCCACATTAAGGATCTTTTGTTAAAAATAAAAACATGAAGTTTTTGGTTTCTGTTTTAAACAGACGAGCACCTTTTTACATAGCTGAATAAGTAAAGTCATTTAGTTTCACTGTAGCTCTCAGGTTTTTAACAAGAATCTATCAGCAGCTCCTAAAACTCACGATAAAACCCGACAGAGTCGCTCTGTTCAATCTGTTGCACCTCAGCTGTGAAATAAACTTCCTGTTTTCTTGTTCTTGTTGTTTTGACTCCAGCAGACATTTTTTCAGACTTGCTTGTCTTTGTATTATTTTATATATTTACATTTTTGAAGATTTTATTGTGAAGCACTTTATGCTTTTTATCTGTAAAAAAGAGCCATAGAAAGAAATAATTCATCACTGAAGCCGTGACAAGGAAGGAACATTTGATTTCTACTTAATTTGTTTATTTAATTCTGTTGCATGATGACAATCAAGATTTTCATTCTGATATTTCTAGTGTATAATTAACAATAAAACAACAGATTTTATTACTTTATACAAAATCAGCATCAACAAGCATCTTGTGATAATTAATAACAATCGAAATAATCAAAACAAAAACACGAGCATGCAGTTTAACTTGTTTTTTTTTATTTTAAATTGGCTGTTTTGCAACAAATTACCTCCTTGTCTCTATGTTTTTCTTGTGCGTCTGACCTTTTTGTCTCAGCTCACCTGCTGCAGYGGAGGCTCGCTGCCTCGGCTGGTGAGGCGGCTCAGGATGCTCCTCTCGGACATCTGCAGACGGGCCGACACCGGCGGGATTCTGGACAGCATGTTGGGCAGTCGGGTCACATCTGCTTTCATGTCGCTCAGAAGTTCCTCCAGCTGGTTCAGCACTGAAAGAACACAGGAACACTTAAAAAAAAGTTTGTACTTAAGTGCTTCATTAACATCTAAAACAGCTTGTGTCAAGAAAATATTTAGAACAATTTAAATATATATATAAATAAACTTAAATTATAGTGATTTTAAGTTTTTTTTTTTTTACCAAATTAATTGTGAAGCTACAGGAGAACTGTGTTTGTCGTCAGGTAAATCTAAACATTAACACTTTAACACCAGACTTCCTTAAAGTCTTTGTATCTTTTTGAATTGTCAACCTAATTACTGTAAGCTTGTTTTTATGTTGAGTCAAAATAACCTAAAATAAAGTCAGTGTGTGAAACAGGATSTTTACTGGATGCACGGTTCATAAACAGAGATATGGAAACATCTGTGTGCACTTCCTCTGAAAAMCCTTTTATCTCTCTGTCTAAGTATTTATATATGTGAGCCATCATATCGAAATGAGGATTAAGTCAAATTTGGTCAAAATGACCTAATTACATTTTCAGATTCTGGGCTTTAAAAGCTACATTTTGATACCTGGATCATCCTGTTGTCATAATTAAATCCATATATATGACTTAATTTGTCTTGTTGGTTACAATAATACATAAATATTTGATCTGAATCCTAATTTTATGTCCTTTTAATGAGGAATTTTTGATGTCCTTATAAACCTCAATTATATTTGAATATTGAGATTACCCAGCTAAAAAGAAACAAAACTTGGCTAGCTCACAGGGAAAATCTCAAAATTTTAAGGCGTTTTTTTTCTCAAAATCAGTTTTTTTTTTGTTGCTACTGCTCAAAAAAGTGCTTCTAATTTTTGTTTTATGATTATATTTCAGAC
>NW_013952539.1:549856-570576 GCF_001266775.1 Austrofundulus limnaeus
AGCTAAAAGCTAAAAAAGCTAGCCAAAAACTAAAAGTAGCAAACAACTAGTTAGATGCTAAAAGTAGCAAAACAGTAGCTAAAAGCTAAAAGTAGCCAAATGATTACAAAAAATGTAAGTAGCTTAAAGGATCTGTGACATGCATACCATGAAATGCAAAAAGTCAAAGAAAACATTTTTATATTTAAGAAACTTGGTATAATACACATGATTTTACCAATTATGTCGCATTATTGGCATGTTTTCTTTTGAACTTTGCTCAGACAAAGTGAAACAGGAAGTGACATCAAAGGGGAACTCTTCAAGAAATAAAACTCTCTGGTTTTTGTTTAATAAAACAATATTTTTTGAACTCTGACTCTTCCTCATCTCTCTACTATAGTAATTAAAATAATGTGAAGAAACATCGTATTTTTCTCTACAGTCTGTGTTTTCGGCCTTTGTAGCAACGCTCTGTTCACATGCAGACATTCCCCTTTGACATCACTTCCTGTTACTTCACATGCAAATATCTCAACAACTGTTCATCTCAGCTGCATAAAATCTTTTTTACAATATGTTGTCAATGTTAACTTTCCAAAAATGCATTCATATTTATTACAAAAAAATTATGTCACAGGCACTTTAAGAAACAAACAAAGCAAATGTGCTTTTAAAAGAGAATATTTTTTGAAGGAACTGAAGATTTATATGTGGAAAATATTATTTTGAAAAGTATAAAAGTTACAGTTATCAAAATTTATAACACCAATCTCATGACCTGAGGTGGGAACAGTACCCAAAAATTGTACTCAAGTAACGGTAGCACTACTTCACATATTTTTACTCGAGTAGAAGTAAAAAGTAGCCATCCAAGAAATGAGTTGGCTGAGCCAATGTTTTGATATGATTGAAAAAGCCCAAAGTATGAAAAAGTACATTAGTTAAACTGCAGGAAACCTACAGAAACAACTGACAAATATGGATATTAGTTGTCATTTAAACAAAATCCGGTCTCAGCTTGCCTTAAAGCGGCGCGCCAGGAACTTGTTCTTCATCTCTAAGTAGTTGCCCTTGTGTATCTCAGTTTTGAACGGCTCGTTGAGAATGGCGTAACGGGGGTCATTCTGAATGTCTTGCCAGCGAGCGTAGCCATGTCTGATAGAAAGTCCCAGTCAGAGAAAACAAACAGGAGCACAGGATGAAAGCTGATGAAATTCATCAAATCAAACCGAGGTGTGTGTTTGTGGAAAGCCTGGCTGCAAATCACTCATCGCATTTTGTAAAGATCAGCCTTTTTTTCTGCCCCCCCGCTGCGGCTCCTTCCTGTCGTAAGTAATTACATTACTTTGCTGAGATGCTGAGCTTTTGRCTCCGACATGAGAAAGGATACGTTACGATGCCAGCCAGCAGCCAGTAGTCATGGCGACGATGCCAGATGTCATGTATTTTTCCAGAAGACAGCGCCGCTCGCTCCTCTGTTTGCCAGAGGGTGTGCAACTCTGACAGCAAAAACAGACAGTTTTCAAGAAATAAATAAATAAGTAGATAAAATAAAAAAACATACATTCAGGACGTTTCCATCTTTTAGAGAGACTGAAAAGCATCAAACAAGATTAATAACAAAACAATGTTATTTTTTTTATTTCTACCCTATGTGACCAAAAATACACTGACAGGGAAACATTTGAGCTCTAAAATAAAGTATTAAAAAGTTTCCTGCTGGCAAACATATATTGATTTATCTATCTAAAGATAAGATAAATTACTTTATGATGTGCAACATCCAATTTTAGTCAAATATAAACAGCATAGCCTTTAAATTTATCTGCTGTATATGAATGAATGAATGAATGAATGAATGAATGAATGAATGAATGAATGAATGAATGAATGAATTTATTTGGTCATGTTGAAGAACACTCCACACAAAAACAAACATTACTTTAACCCTATATGTCCAAATAGGTTGAGGTACATCCTGGTTATTTGCACCATTTTATAAAGTATACACAAAATACAAATCATTAATACCGTTTTTATCAACAATATCATTATTACTGTCCGTACATGCTACAAAATATGTAATATATTACCACCACCGTCATCACAACTGACTACTATAAACCAGAACTCATAATTAATTTACTTTTTAACTTCTTTTTGAACCTAAAAGAGTCACTAAACTTAATTTCATCACTTAAATTATTCCACAGCTTAACACCCAATACTGAAAAACATCTGTATTTGATATTTGTTGTTACTTTATGTACTTCTAAGATAAAGAAACCACTTAAATTGTAATTATTTCCCAGTGGTGGGCACAGTTCCCTAAAGCACTAATAGGGGAACTAATTTCCTGATTAGTGCTTTAGGGATTTTGCTATTTTTTAAAATTTATTAGCGGATTAGCACTTGCTAAATTTATGGGCTAAATTTAGAAGCACTAACTGAGGTCTTTAAATTCACATTTGAGAGTGAAAGCTGTTATACATTTTGTTCATATGTGTGTCACTTATCTACAAGGTCACATGTGTCAAACTCAAGGCCCGCGGGCCAAATGTGGCCTGTGGGTGACTCTCATTTGGCCCACCAAGGGCACTGAGTGACAACATTCTGCACACAGTAAATATTGTCTCATGTTCACTGAAGAATGTTCCAGGGGTCAACTGGGTTATATTTGTGCTTTAGAGTTAGCTTTCGCWAGAAATTGTCAGTGCTTTAGAATTAGGGGACCTAAATATTTGAGTTAGTGGTTTAGGGTTAGTGCAACTAATTTTTAGATTAGTGCTGCCCACTGCTGTTATTTTCCCGTTACTTAAAAAAWTCTTTGAATACCATCAGGAAGACTTTTTATTCGCTAAAGTTCTCTTTTACGGTACCCTTTTTACCATGTAATTACAAGGTAATAAAAATGAAATTAAATGTAATTACTACCTTATTACCATGTAATTATGTGGTAATTAGGGTACAATTTTACTATGTAATTAATTGTCTGCAGTAATGTAGCACTTACCTGGTAATGTATTACAATTCACTACGTAACACCTAAATAAGTAGTAGGTAATTCGAACTGTTTTAAAGTAATAATTTATTGCAATTAACCACTAACCCCAAAATTWATTTGCATTCTTTTGGTTATAATATAGTGTTGAATTATTATTGAATAGTAATTTGATTGCAGTTACCCAATAAAAGTAGTTTTACTAACAGTAGTTTTTCTTTTGTACCTTAATTACCACATAATTACATGGTATTATGGTAGTAATTACATTTAATTACAGTTTTTAACCTTGTAATTACATGGTAATATGGTAGTAATTACATTTAATTACAGTTTTTTTAACCTTGTAATTACATGGTAATATGGTAGTAATTACATTTAATTACAGTTTNTACATGGTAATATGGTAGTAATTACATTTAATTACAGTTTTTTTAACCTTGTAATTACATGGTAATATGGTAGTAATTACATTTAATTACAGTTTGTTTTAACCTTGTAATTACATGGTAATAAGGGTACTGTAAAAGAAAGCGTTACCATTTATTCTTACTCAATATAGTATCTCCAGTGTTCTTAAATACACTATATCACTAAATTTTAAAGCAGAAGACTAAGAACAATGGGTTTGTGGAATCAAAAAAGCCGGCATTATTTATTAATCTAATTACTCTTTTTTGAAGTTTAACTATCGGATCTATATTGGTTTTATAAACATTAGCCCAAACCGCCACGCAATAGGACATATATGGCACTACAAGTGAAAAAAAAAGTGTACGCAGACAACTTCTATTTAAAATTCTTTGGTTTTAAAAATAATTGCAGCCGATTTTGATATTTTTTGGTCTGATTTACTCTATATGTGACTTCCAAGATAGTTTTTCATCAACAATTATTCTCAAATATTTTATTTCAGGTACTCTTTCAATTTCAACTACATATAAATTTAATTTTATAATATTATGTCTAACCCTAACTCCACTAAACACCATCAATTTTCTATCAATATCAATGATTGATTTATATTTTAATGTAAAATCTGAATAACTGCATCTTGTTCCTGTCACACAAACATGAACCTATTCAGTGCCTTTATGTGAGAGGCATGAAAAACTTCTAAAAAAGACCCTTCTACGATCCACTCTTCTCCCCTTTTTAAACTAACCGAAGGTGTTTTTCTCACCGGTAAAACCTCCATCAGCAATATTAAACATAAACTTGGCTTTGAACCCATTTTTCTCCTCCTTTCTGCTCTCATCCATCTCATCCAAAGTGTCTTTGTCTCCATTCAGTCTTCCCTCTAACGCGGCCTCGCTCTTCACATCATCTGCAGGAGTCACACAAAAGACAGGATGTTTCCTTAAAACATGGCTGTGTAATGTGACTACAAATAAACGAGACGTTTTCCTTCAGGAGCACAGCTTTTGTTGCCTTTTTGTGCTCGCTTTCATTCGAGAATTTGCGACGTGTACCTGGCTTATTTTCTTTGTCTTCGCTTTTCTCCCGGGGAGAGCCGGCGTCTCCTTTTTCGGAGGGTTTCTCGACTTCTTTGCAGGGGTCCGCTGAGGATGAGAGAAACAAAAGATTAGGCGTACGAAACGCAGCCGCGCAGATGAGCGGTGGCGCGGCGTGGTGTGGCGTGGCGAGTCACGAAGCCACTCACTCTTCGGCGAGGCGTGACTGGACGGCGGCTCCGTCTGCTTGAACGTGGGCTCTTTCGGGTGAGCGCACGGCTCGGCCTTGGCGGCGGGGGACTTGGTTCTGTTCCTCTCATCTTCTGTTTTCTCCTCCGAGCTGGCCTTGCTCTCCTCGCTGTCAGGTGCAGAGGCTGGCTCAGCGCTGGAAGCCTGCTGGGGGTGGGAATGGATTGGGTAACAAGGGGGAGCAAAGGCTCAACTTAACAGGTGTCTGAAATTGAAACAACAAGCGTCTCCTGAGGTGAATAAAATGGGTTATTTTTCAGCGGGACGGTTCGTGAGATGATGGACCAGTCTGTAAAGATGAAGGGAGTAAAAGGAAAGGGTAGTGGAGGTTAAAACACAACACACCTCCTGCTCTGAAGATTTCTTTCCATCTTGTTCTGTGCTCTCCTTGTCCTCAGCGTTACCCACGAAAGACTCTGTTCCTACAGCCCACAAAACAACAGCTTAGCACTTTGTTTTCTTGATTTTTAAATTGTTCTGTTCACATTCACAAAAAAAAAAAAAAATACATGTATAACATTGGCTGAGTTATAGCTGTTGTTTGTTTTGTTGAACAGGATCACCTCCAAATGAGGTGTAGATGTTGGTTCTTGACATATTTTATTAAAGGGATCCATGATTAGTTGTAACGTTAGACTTTATTTGATAAACATATATTTTAACTGTAAAATAAAGACTGTAAAAATACCGTTTAGTAATGTAAATTTTTAAAAATATATTTTAACATGGACGGAGCCATTTTATTTACACACAAAGGATTCTGGGTAAATGATGACATCAACTAGGTCATCGGCATGAGGCTGCTAGCGAGCTATATCCACCCTGAAGGTTAATCTTGGACAATATCTGATGATCGACTCTTTTAAATGAAACCAGAGAGCGTTGACAGAGAGGAGAAGGTAGAAATGACTCAGCCTGGAACTGAAAATATGGATGGAGGACAACAGAGCTGCTTCATGGAAGAAGAACCTCAGCTTAGCCTGTTAGCTTTAGCTTTAGCCCCAGTGCTATACTGCCTTATTAGCTCAGCGCTAGTGCAACAAACTGACAAGCTAAACTGAGGTTAATCTTTATTTTACAGTTAAACAAATGTTTATCAAATAAAGTCTAATCGTGGATCCCTTTAACAAAATAAACACACACGTAGACACTGCTCTGACCTGGTGGGACGGGGGTGCTGGGCTGCGTGGCCACAGGGCTGGCTGGCACAGGAGTGTTGGGATCAGAGGACACACTCTCAGTCAGTTTCTTCAGCTCCATTCCAATAGGAATCAGATCTGGAGAGCTCAGCTTCCCGTTTACATGTTCAAACTCCTGCACCTGCAGCAGAAAAGACACTCGTTTAACTATATTAGTGACAATCCAAGAAGTGGCCCCACTTTCTCCAACTTAAAGGGATTAGAAGAAACTGTACAAAGTGCAGGAGTCAAACTGAGCCAGTTCACCTCACCTGTAGAAAAAGGCACCAACTCTTCTTAGGTTCAAACTTGACTGGCAAGCATTTTATAAAAAAAAATCATCACTTATTTCCAGAGGTCTATAAAGTACCGTATTTTTCAGACTATAAGCCGCGACTTTTTTCCTGAACTTTGAACCATGCAGCTTATAGACCGGTGTGGCTTATACATGCATTTTTTTTCTTCAGCCACCAGGGGGCTCTTATGCTCCATTTGCTTCAACCACTCGCTTCAAAAAAGAAAGGAAAAAGAAAAAAAGCGATCGCTTCCAGAGCCGACTGTTGACCAGGAAGCAGCGATTTAAAGACAGTCAGTGGCCAAAATCTCATAAAAGGGGATAAAACAGACATTTTTCABGGTGGAATCTGACTGATAAAAACTTTGGAGCTTAATCCAGGACCAGTTTGTGGATAAATGTCGAGTGAAGAGCTGCTGACTTTTTTTCCCCGCATTGCACTCCCCGGGGAAGGAATCCCATGCAGTGACGTATGCTGGAGCGGGAGGGCTTTCCCACCACAGCTTCAGAGCCAGCATTACCCCGGGAGGACAGCGACACAGAAAGCAACACTGAACAGATACTGCTGTGTGACGCAGCTTTTCTCAGCTTGTTTAACTCYGACACTGAAGAGGAGGACTTCGATGGTTTCAGTGCGCMGGAGGAYGATGAATGAGAYGTTTTGTTGGACCAGAAACTGTTAAAGAAAACTACCAAAATAACGTCAGTTAAACTAACCGAAGTCCTCCGAACTTTAATTCTTAAAGGTTTTCTTTTTATGTTTTGATGTTGAATTCACTTTTTTGACGGCAAATTTGGGTGTACTGTTTTTTTTATGTTAGGGGTGCGGCTTATAGTCCGGTGCGGCTTATATGTTAATGTTCGTGGATTTTTTTTAAAAATGGCGGGTGTGGCTTATAGTCCGAAAAATACGGTTCTTGAAAAAAAATAACTAAGTAAAAATACCTTAACAGAAAATGACTTTGGTAAAAAAAATAATAAATGTCACTGATGAGAAAACTACTTAAGTAAAAGTCATAAAACTGCTCACAAAAATTGGGAAAGTAGAAGTAAAAGTACTTTTCCACGCTCTCTAACAAATAATCTGTTAAATTTACAGAAACAAACCGGCTCCACAAAACCAAGTTGATTAAATTGGCCAATTTCTTTAAAATAAAATATGTATATCACCTCAAATTTACTCTACTAGGTTTAGTGGAAATAGTTGATAGGATTTAGTTGAGTAAATTCAACACTTAATTTTCAGAGCACATAAACAACTCCTTTCATGGTGAGTTCGGACAGATTTAATTTACAGCAAGTAACTAGGTGTTAAACTTTAAAGTAAAGAAGTAAAAGTATCATATTTAGGTTTTAAAAGTAACTAAGTAAAAGTAAAAGTCACAATTTAAAAAAATACTTTGTAAAATTACAAATCCTCAAAAAAATTACTTAAGTACTGTAACAAAGTAAATGTAGTTAATATAAACCTCTGCTTATTTCAAAAGTTTTATCCTTATCCTTTCCTGGTGAGTTGACCAGCCAGGGAACATACAGTATTTTAATAAACACCACACATGCAGACCTACTTTTTTTATCTCTAATCTCACAGTGATTTTCTCTGGTTGGAAAATCCATACCTTTTTCCTGACAAGTGACATGACTCCTATCCTGGTGAGAACGTGCTGACGAGAAAGGCCCTCGCGGGGCACTCCATCAGCAAAGGTCTCTGCTCCGTCGGCACCTGGCTCACATAAATGTCTCATAAACAGAGACACGTAGGCCCTGGTAAACACAAACATTTTGCAGTAATCGTAAGAGAAAGAGGAACATACAGTTATGCCGTATTTTCTACCAGTTTGCAACAAGGCGGATAATACAGTGTGTATGGTAGACACACAGTTAAACCACTTTTATTATTAAGAGGAGGGGAAGCACAATAATTTCCTTCAAATTGGCAAACAAAAACTACAAAACACACATTTCATCATTGACTTGTCACAGTAAAATAAAAGCCATATTTTAGGGCGTCACCTGAACTCCCGCTCACTTTTCCCCCTGAGGTCTCGAACCAGCCAGTGTGAGTTGAAGGCATCCTGAGGGGGCATGCCCCAGCGCATGATGGCGTTGAGGAAGGCTTTCCTCTGGCGAGTGTTGAACCCCAGGACCTTGTGATGATAAGGAGGAGAAAACGGTGTAAACAGATTTGAAAGAGATGACGCGGCGCAGATAACAGCGAACAGTCGCCTCAGAAAGAGCGAAATCCCCGAAAACGGAAAACCGGGAAGCTTGATTCGTGACTGAGCCACACTGAGSTGGTTATGCTCTGTGTGAGTGAACAAACATGGGGGAACCAGACAAACTGATGCTCGAAGAATAGGTTTAGGTGAAAATATAAGAGCTGCTAAACTCAAAAGAAAAAGGAAAAATCGAAATCACTAACATATTTTCATTATGTAGCTCACT
Organism: Austrofundulus limnaeus; assembly: GCF_001266775.1. NCBI lineage: Eukaryota > Metazoa > Chordata > Actinopteri > Cyprinodontiformes > Rivulidae > Austrofundulus > Austrofundulus limnaeus. Next base: position 558,461 of record NW_013952539.1, read on the forward strand.
GTTCTTACATTTAGCTACCTTTTTACTAAATGTTAGATTTAAATGTTAAAAACTATATTTAAATATTAAATCTTAAATCTAAATGTAAAAATTAAAGCTTAAATGTTACAGTTAAATGTTGAAGCTCACATTTTGGTAGAAGCGTTTGCAGAAGTTAGCATCAGGTAACTAGGATGTCATCATCATCATCATCCTGCGACAAACACCTACAATGGCTGCTGCTAGCCACCACTAGCCGCTGCTAACAACATTATTTAAAATGTAAATTCAAAATGTGCTCATAAAAACAATATAGGTGGTACCTGTGGTCCAGAAGTTTAAAGTGCAGCTCAGACACCAGACAGAACTGCAACTTTGATGTCTTGTAGGGAAGCTTTAGCTGCATTGGAGCGCTAGCGGTTGCTATTGTCTCCGGATGATGACATCATAACATGAACAGAGTACCAACAACAAAGGCTGCGTTTCATTCCAAAATACCAGAATGTGAACTTCAACATTTAACTTTAACAATCAAGGTTTAACTTTTACATTTAGATTTAAACATTAAGATTTAATATTTAATATTTCAATATATTTTGTATTTAAATTTAACATTTAGTAAAAATCAGCTAAATGTAAGAACATTGAAGTAAATAACAATAAAATGTTAGTGGAAATRTTTCTGGTGCTGAGTGTTGCATTGTGGGGAGCTTTCTTGTTTTGATGTCAGTGGCTACTAGCCTCTCTTTTGGCCTGATGATTTTATAAATCACCACCATATATTAGTGACTAAATAAACAAAACTAAATTTATACCTCGATACTCCCTCCGACCCGTGCCAGTAAAGGTGGAAGAGGTTTGTCTTTCTCATTCTTCAGCTGCCGACGGGACTGTCTGCGTCCACCTGGGGGTGAAAATAAGGTCACCATTAAAAAAAAAAGGGGGAGGGGGCATCTATTTACAAGTTTACAATGTAGTGTTTTACAGGAAGCAGAACATTTTAATGGATAATCACGCCGCCTACCTTCAGGCCTCTCCTCGAAATCTTCGTCCTCGTCCTCGGACCCCACGGAGTACTCCGACTGATTGTCTGAAAGATCATCCTGCCACTCTGAGCAACACATCAAACAGAAACAGTACATTGCATTCGCTTCTGTTGGTGGCCACCTGGGGGCGCCATGGCACTGCAGATTACTACAGACCACTACGGTGGAGCTGGGCGTGCAAACAGAGCACCACTCTGTCCTCTGAAACTGAGGGGACTTGATAAATACAGCTCTCACGTTAACTTAAAGTGTACTCTCAGCTGCTTTACGCACTCTTAAAAGATCGAGTGCAATTGCCTGAGAAACCGTTGACCTACTAAAAAGAAAGGTTTTAAATCCAGTTAGGAAGATGCAAGACTGACAAAGAAAAGGTGTCTTTAGTCACTTAGAAAGCCTCTCTAGATGTTGAACTTTTATACTAATTGCAGCAGAGGAGGTACTTTGTACAAGTTATTCAAATAGCCCACCACAAAGCAAAGCATCCCATTTCTACCAGCAGCGTCTGACTGTGTTATCCGTCTGCTGGTGTAGATTATCATCACTGAATAATGTATTGATAATGTATCAGTAAGGGTGTATCACACCTGGCACATATGATCCACTTTAAACGGACCAGAGTTTGTTGGTCTGGACCTTTTTATGCAGACGTGAAAACACTCATGAACCCTGGTGCGGATCAAACATCCGGACCGAGTTCCACTTATTCAGGTGGTCTCGGTCCGCTTCCAAACAAACTCCGGTGCGGTTCTGGTGTGAAAACAAACCAGCCTCGAACCGAACCAACTATAGGAAACATGCGCCTTTTTGGACATCACGAGCCACAGTTGCAAAGCAACATTAGCCCTTTAATAATGCTAACGCTAACACTGCGCTACAAAAAAAAATGAGCCGTTGTGGGTCAGGGAACGTGGAGCATCTCGTCTCCTTTAGGTTGTGGCGTGCATTTGACAACGCCGTCCCAAAATTAGAAATATATCATCGTGAAATCGCCACTGACTGAGCTGCTCTTCATGTTCCTTATAGTCAGTTGTATTAAAGGGATTCCTGATAAGTTGTAACATTAGACTTTATTTAATGAACACATATTTTAACTGTAAAATAAAGACTGTAAAAATACTGTTTAGTATTGTACATTTTTAAAAATATATTTTAACATGGATGGAGCCATTTTATGTACACGCAAAGCATTCTGGGTAAATGGTGACGTGGATAGGTCCTCAGTGCGAGGCTGCTAGCAAGCTATATCCACCCTGAAGGTTAATCTTGGACAATATCTGATGATCGACTCTTTTAAATGAAACCAGAGAGCGTTGACAGAGAGGAGAAGGTAGAAATGACTCAGCCTGGAACTGAAAATATGGATGGAGGACAACAGAGCTGCTTCATGGAAGAAGAACCTCAGCTTAGCCTGTTAGCCTTCACGCTAGCATGACACCATTGCCTTATATGTATTAGCTCGGCGCTGGCGCGACAAACAAGCTAAAGTGAGGTCCTCCATCCATATTTTCATTTGCAGGCTGYGTTCYCCTCTCTGTCATGTGGATGGAGGACCTCAGTGACGAGAGGAGAATGTGTAGCGCTGAGCTAATACATATATATGGTGATAGGGTTGAGGCTAATGCTAAAGCTAACAGGCTAAGCTAAGGTTCTTCTTCCATGAAGCAGCTCAGTTGTCCTCCATCCATATTTCTCCTCTCTGTCAACGCTCTCTGGTTTCATTTAAAAGAGTCGATCATCAGTTATTGTCCAAGATTAACCTTCAGGGTGGATATAGCTCGCTAGCAGCCTCGCACCAATGACCTATCCACGTCACCATTTACCCAGAATGCTTTGCCTGTAAATAAAAAAAGGTCCCGTCCGTGTAATATACTGTATTTTTAAACTTTTAGTTTAAAATTTTAAAAACTGAACAGCCTACAGTATTTTTACAGTCTTTATTTTACAGTTAAAATAAGGTTTATTAAATAAAGTCTATTGTTACAACTAATTGTGGATCCCTTTAACACCATCTTTATTTCTGGGTCTGTCCTGCTCCTGTCATTTCTGTCTAACGGGAGCAATGACCGTCACCTGCGTGGCTTTGTTTATAAATTATAGTCCACTTGCAAAAAGCACAATGTGACTGCAAACTGCACCAAAGGAAAAAATAAAGTCTATTATTTGGTCCGGACCAAACAAGTAGACCAAAGGACTTTCCTGGTGTGAATACACCCTAAAATACATTATCACCTTCAATCTGCAGGGTTTTATCCTAACAAAGCAGACAGATGTATGCTCTGTTTTCTATTTAAAACCGTGGCAGTAATACAGTAGCAAAATATGCCTATTATTTGATATAATACAGATGAGAAAAGTTATTTTTGATAAAAACACTGTAAAATCCAGACTGTGTGAACCAGTTTTGCGCTGCGTGCCAACAGGGCCTACCTTGGTCCTCCTGGGTCGTATCGTTGTAGTTGACCTGCTTCCGGATGCGTTTGCCTTTGCCCAGGTTTCGAGCCAGGTCCTCCTGCTGCTGCTCGTAGTGATGGCGGAGGAGTTTCTCCCAGTAGTCGGGGTCCACGTTCTCCTCCTGCTTGATGATCTCTCGCTCCACCTCCTCCTGAACATCCAGACACAAATGTTGTGTCAGAACGTGCCTCTTTGTTTCATACATTGTCCATCATAAGAAAAACAGGATACTTTTTTAAACCAACCTAATGTCTAGAATCAGAATTTAGAAAAAAAAAAGTTTTACAGTGTGCCAAAGACTTCTAGTCACTTTTGTCTAGCTSAGGGCCGTGGTTGTGTTCTCACCTCTCCGTCTTCTTCTTTCACCACATACTGAGCCACCTTGAAGGAGCTCAGGTACTCGTTCATGTTCTGAATCTCTGTGTCCTCAGTGGCGTCCTGGCTCCGGTCCAGCAGCTTAGAAATGGCATCATCATCGTAGTGAATCACATTGCCCTCCTCGCCATCTTTGTTGTCGCCTGGTGACGATAGTTGACAAGTTATTTTTTTCAATGAAACCAAACAATTCACACTAATTATTTCACATTTATACAGTAGTTCCTTGTGTTTTTTGATTTATTTGTTTATTTTTTTACCATTATTTAACCAGGCTTATCCCACTGAGATCATAGATCTCTTTTTCAAGAGAGGCCTGGGCCTGGAGGCAACTTATTGTTCATGTTTTTGGGGTGTGGGGGGAAACCGAAGTACCTGGAGAAAACCTACGCAAGGAGAACATGCAAACTCCACACAGAAAGACCCCATGTATCTTTTACCACAAAGGTTGATCAAACTCCTGTATTAATTTGTATTTATTTTTACTTATTTACCCCTCAAAGCCATAAGCAGAAGGGACACGGAGAGCAGCTGGAATACAATTTTTACCTGAGATAATCCATTTTAAACTAAGGTCAGTTATATATTAACTGCAACGTTTTGATTTCCTCTTAAAGGATCGCTACATGTAGTGGTAATTCAAATAAGATGACAAAAAAAAAGAGAAGACGAGGAGGCATCAAAGAGAGAAATGAGATGACCCTAAACTCTAGTTTTTAGCTCACGTCACAATTTAGGTTATTTTAAGATCGGCAAATAAATTACTTCAACGTTGATCTTAAGACCCTGTCACACTAGACAACTTACGCCAACTTATGAACATTTTAAAGTCGTCTACATTGAAGATGGAATTGAAAAAAATCAACAGGAAGCTTCTTTTTGGCATGTACATGATATAATTCGAACAAATTGATCAAATATATAACTTTTATTAGGAATTTAGACATAAAAACTGTTTCCTAAGTTGGCATGTCTACTGTGACAGGACATTTAAAGGAGTTTCTTCTTTGTTTTCCTTTTTGAAATTACTTCCTTGGTGCAAAAATACAATTTTGTTACAATACAACTGGATTATAATTCACTTATTTTTATTCTAACTAAACAAAAGATGTTTCTGTGGTAGACTATTAAGAACAGTGCGCTATTGATACTATTTATTTCCTTAAAAACTTCATTTAAAAACCTTGTTCTCTGAAATGTACTTCTGTTTACTTGCTCTATTGTTTATACTCCTTTAAGTTGTTAGGTACTGATTTGCTGATTTTAGTTTTAAGTTATTATTTTTCATTTAGCACTCAGCGCTCAGTACAGCTTCACAGAAAAATGCTGTTTTTCGAGTCTCCTCTTTAAGTCGTGTAAACACAGCTGTGTTACAAACATCCGTACCCATTGTCCGTGCCGCCTCCATTTCATCCTTGAAAAGCTCCTCAGTTCCAAACTTGAGGATGTCGTCCAGCTCTTGCTTGGACATGGAGCCCGTTTTAGAGCCCAGGCCGGGCCGCACCACCAGGTGAGTCAGCATCATTTTTCTCTTCGCTACCTGAGTGATCCTCTCCTCCACCGAGCCCCGAGTCACGAAGCGGTAGATCATCACCTTCTTGTTCTGGCCGATGCGGTGGGCTCTGCTGAAAGCCTGGGCGAAAGATCGGACAGTGATAAACTGTTAGATCAAATTAAACAAATCGAAGACAGCGCATTTGARAGAGCCCGCTCTGTGAGAGAGACGTACTTGGATGTCATTGTGGGGGTTCCAGTCGGAGTCGTAGATGATGACGGTGTCTGCGCTGGCCAGGTTGATGCCGAGACCTCCGGCTCGTGTTGAAAGCAAGAAGCAGAACTGCTGCGCACCTGGGGCTGTGGCACAAAACAAAAGGAGAGAGCGGCTTCGTGAGCGGGACGGGGCGACAGGACGCCATCCAAGCTGACAGAAACACTCACCGTTGAATCGGTCGATGGCTTCTTGTCGTAGGCCTCCGGTGATCCCCCCATCAATCCGTTCATATTTATAYCCTTCAAATTCCAGAAAATCCTCAAGCAGATCCAGCATCTTTGTCATCTGACAAGACAAAATTACAACCTTGGAATTATTAAAACGCGTCCAACCAGTGAAAACATTAGATTCCTGCCAAAATGCCATATTCATTTATTACCTGAGAGAAAATAAGAACTCTGTGTCCTTCATCTTTAAGCTTCTTCAGCATTTTCTGAAGCAACGTTAGTTTTCCTGAGGACTTCACCAGCAGATTGCCATCATAAGAACCATTGGGTAAAACTGGAGCCTCCTACAAAAACCAGCAAGAATTAGATGATCCAGTCTTACCAGTAAGGATTTACAATGATAGTGGCAATGTAAATATAACAAAATACCCATTSTCACKCCCACCTTGTCACATAYTGRTGCTTTTCCAAGGTTCCCTCTGCGTCCGGTTTTGACGTGTCGGGTACCCCCTTTGCGTCAGTTATTGACAAGATGGGGCGGAATCTGTTGTCATAATTTCAGAAAGTGTAGAAAAWGCACAAATCTAACYGTCCCAAAGCCTAAAATTACCTTTATTTGCTSTAGACATCCTGTCCCTGACACTAGTACCTAAAATTAACCATCAACCCTGATCCCATTTTTAGAAATTGTAGGAAATTCATGTCAACTACGTGTCCCAAACCCTAAAATTGTCTAATATTTACCCTAGACATCCTATCCCCGACCCCACTACCTGAAATTAACCATGAACCCTGATCCYTAATATTAACCACAGACCCCAACTCAAAGACCCCTATATTTTGCGTCCCGACGCRTCAAAACGGGACGCCGAGGGAACCCGGAAATGCCTGGTGCRTCAATAACTGAYGCAAAGGGGTTACCAGACGCATCAAAATAAGATGCAGGGGGAACCTTGGAAAAGCGTCAACATGTGACGAGTTGGGAGTGAGAATGTGTTAAAAATACAGACTGAAGAAATTTTATATTCTGTTTTGAAACAAAGACATGGATTGAATGGGTTACCACRGCAGCCACGGGGAACAGGTAAGGGTGGTTGCAGCACTTCTTCAGGTCCATCATGATGTTGAGCAGAGACACTTGATTCCCTCCACCTTTGGAGTTCAGAGCCTCAAAGTTTCGTGTTAAGATAAACTTGTAATATTTCCTGCAGGAGGTCAGAAATCAGAGGAGAATCCGGTTTCTCATCAACACACAGAAGAGTTTGTGAACTCCTACTGGAAACGTTTCTTACTTCTGCATGGGACTGAGCTCCACTCTGACGATGAGCTCAGTCTTTGCCGGCATGTTCTTGAAGACGTCAGCTTTCAGCCTCCTGAGCATGTGAGGCCCGAGAAGATCGTGGAGCTTCTTTATCTGGTCCTCTTTAGAGATATCTGCAAACTCCTCCAGGAAGCCTTCCAGGTTGCTATAAAGATCACATAAATGCACCACGAATATAACCAATTTATTTACTGTTTGTTCATACCTATAAAATTAGATTATATTGCATTATGGAGGAGATTTTTCCATAGCAAGGCTTTGGGTAATGCTCCAAAACACACGTTTTTGTTAAGAWTTGAAAATAAAATATTTGAAAGTTGACCAGAAGGAAATTTAGACAAATCACCAATCATGTGCAATAAACTGCATAAATGCAGTTATTTGTGCGAATGCTTCATCGCATTCACACTGAGATCACTTTTTCTTCCTTACGTTTATCGGCATCTAACTCATTCCACAGTTTTTGTGCTATTTCAACAGTTCATATATCAAAACCTTCAGCTTATTCATGTGATGGGTGCTATGACTTTTGGTATTTCAGCTATTTATACTTATTTAGCTATTTCACTTTTTTAGCCACTTTTATGCCATTGAATATGAATGGAGCTGTTTTCAACATCCTTAAAATCCTTTAAAATGTTTCTAAATCTTTACAAAACCTTACAAAACTTTTTCTAGTTGTGCTCTTTTTCACTTTCTTGAGTTAATTTTAGCTACTATTTTTTTTTACTAATTTTAGCTTTTTTATTTCAGCTAAAATTCTGCCTTTTTTACTTTTTGTGCCTTTTTTTCTGCTACTTTGTGCTATTTATGCTTCTTACAGATGATTTCTGCYATATTCAGCTATTTGCTGAAATTTTGGCTAACGTTTAGCTGCTATTAGCTAACGTTAGCTTTTCTAAGGTAAATACACGTTTTGTAGCTATTACAAATTGTTTCGACTGAGTTCAGCGAACTTGTGCTTATACCTCCTTATGCTAATTAAAACATTAGCAGCTACTTTTTAGCTGTTTGACTGAAAATTTCAGCTGTTTTAGTTATCATTTTTATGTAATTTTATGATTTTTTTCTGTTGTTTTTCTGTTTTAGCCATTTTTCAACAATAAGTATTTCAACTGGGTGCTAATTTCAAATTGCGGCTGCTATCTTTAGCTTATATTATGCTAACTGTAGCTATTTTATGCTACTTTAGAAATAGATCTGCTTCTTTCTGTTGTTCTTGTGCTTTTTTCTACTTTTTCTGCTTTTTTCTGCTATTGAGTGCTATTTATGGTTCTTACAGATGTTTTCAGCTATATTAAACTATTTTAGCTCTTAGCTTTTAGCTGTTTTCTGGTTACAACTAGTTTTGTGCTCCTTTTTACTGTTTTTCTGCAAAGTTAGGCTTGTTTGCTTCTKTCAGCTTTTCAAAGTGAGCTCACGTTAACACATTTCTTATTCAATATTTTCAGCTCAATTTCAGCAGCTTTCAGCTTAAGTTTTCAAGCATGAAGCATTCACTAGCATTTTTGCAGGAAATGCAGTTCCTCTAGTTAATACATATTATTATAGTTTTACATGTTATAACATATTGGCTTCACGCAGAAATTAAATTAAAAATCAAACTAGCTAAGTGTGATTGCTTCCCCAACGTTTACCTCAAACTTGGCGGAGTCACATGTGATGCAGATGGTGAGTCTCTTGACATGAGAGCCAATATGAAAACACAAACGTTCCACACACTTTATGCACAAACTACATTCCTGGTGCAAAGCCAGCCGAGGTTGATCTGTTGATGTGTCTACTGGAAAATGGGATGGGTGTGAGTGGTAAAAAGCAGCACTTACTTGAAGCGCTCTGGGGTGAGRAAGTTAAGTAGATGGAAGAGCTCCTCCAGGTTGTTCTGCAGGGGCGTTCCGGTGAGCAGCAGCTTGTAGTAGATCTTGTACCCGTTGAGGATTCTGAAAAACTGAGTGSGAGCAAAGTGATTAAAACTCCAATTGTCTTTCACTGAAATTTCAACGCATTTAATTCACGATTTATTTTCCAGTTTATGCTTCAAATGAGGTGTCTCACAGCTTTTTCACCTTTGATTGGTTGTTTTTCAGTCTGTGGGCCTCATCTACAACCAGACAGGCCCAGGTGACGGAGCCCAGAATGGCTTGATCTATGGTGATCAGTTCGTATGACGTCAGCAAAACGTGGAACTTGATCGGAGTGTCTTTCTGCAGGACGGAGGCCATAAAGAATACAGTTAACTGGTTTATAACCATAAAGAAAAATGGATCACCACCCCTATTTATCGGTCAATTACAAGTAAAAAAAAAAACGAGAAAAACTGCTTTTTTTCTGTAAAAGTGTAGTGTGGATCTTGTATGGCTGCTGAAATGTATTAGACATATCCTGCTTTTAAATCCTTCCTTTTCACATTTAAATCATTCAGTTGGGCTCTTTATAAAACGGAACTACAATGYTTTGATTTGAATTCCTCCTTATTCCAACTTTACCAGCTCCTCTTTCACCTCTTCTCTGCTGTGTGTCTCAAAGCAGCTGCTTTTGATAATGTTCCTTTAAGATACTTCAAGCCCCGCCCCCCTCCGGCTTCCAGACCGGTCCACTCCGGTTTGAGAGAGGGGTTTACGTAGTTTTCTAGCTTGCAGAAACATTTTATTTACAATTTAGTTAAAAGATGTCAACAACAGAAGACTTGTCCATCCAGCCTTGCATGTTGGAGCCAGAGTCTGACCCAGAACCAGAGTCTGACCCAGAACCAGAGGAGAATTAAGACGAGGAAATTGTAATTGGTAAGTCCCGACCTTATTTGGTAATTACATTGCAGATAATTTCATGCAGTAGCTCAGAAAATCCATCCATCCATTGAACGGGATAAAAAAATCTGACTAAACAGAATATAAAGATATCTTTGCTGCWCCACGAGAAACTAAATTCAACTTCCCTGCACYCCTAGAGTCTCCAAGTCAAGAACAAAACATATTTAACAGCTAAAAAAGTGGATTTTGTACATGTCCCCTTTAAAGTGAATTCTTAGTTAAAACAAGCAAAATAGAAAATAAAATTTGCAACACTAAAAGCTGAAATAATAACCATTTTGACGAATGGTTCAAAGCATAGAATATGTAAACGTAGCTTGTTTAAAAATTTTTAAACTGAATGAAACAAAGTGAATTGTAGCCATTTATAACCAAATACTGTATGTTTCTTTTCTTTTAACATCGGCGTTTTTGTCTTTGTATCAAACTGTCATCACAAATCCTTTTGTGACCAAAGGTCATCAAGTAATAAAATGAATTTGTCTTAAAAACATAACTGTTACACAAAAACAATGAAATTGATACAAGTCGATTCACATTTTTAGCAGTTATTTTCGATTATAAAATTAACGCTGACTCAGCAAGTAATCAAAGGGTATAAAAAAGCATGAGAAGGAGCTGTGAAGGGGTACATTACCTTCATTCGAAACACTTTCCGTCCAGATTTCACTGCACTGTCTTCAAAAGTGAACTCATTTTCCCTGATAGTTGCCCTGCTGTCTTTGTCTCCGGTGTAAGTCACCACGTAGAAATCCGGAGCCCACATCTCGAACTCCCTCTCCCAGTTGATGATCGTGGAAAGCGGCGCGCTCACCAAGAAAGGCCCCTTAGAATGACCCTGACAGAGAGAGGAAAGACAAGCTCAAATCTCTGCTGTAGTTCTTCACAGAGAAAAAAAGAAAACCATTTTTTATCCTTTTTTTTTTGTCCAAACGCAATAAGTCCAAGTACATATTACCATTTATATTACAAGCCTGAGTATCACTAGTTTTGCTATCTTCTTCTTTTTGATTGGAATATGAGCATGATAAAAGAAGACACTTCCCCAGCCTTACCTCTTTATACAGTGAGTAGAGAAAAACGATTGTCTGCACCGTCTTCCCTAGTCCCATTTCATCAGCCAGGATGGTATCTGTCCCCTGAGCCCAGGAAAATCTCAACCAATTCAGACCCTCGAGCTGGTACGGGTGCAGCGTTCCCCCGGTGGCGTTAATGTACCAGGGCTGGTGCTCGAACTTAATGGTTGGCTGGTGGTGTGAAGATATAATTGAGACTTGTAGAGGTTATATACGCTAACGAAACTGATATCTTTAGTATGTAAAACTTCTCACATCTATGATAGGGGCATCAGGGGGGACCTCTCTTTTTGGGTAGTCCTCTTTTAGTTTCCTTCCTTTTCTTACCACAAGAGGGCGTTGGTCCTCTCCTAAAATCTGCTCTCTGAAAAATAAACGTAGAGCATCTTATGGTGACTTATGAACACTAATGGAAAATTGGGCAGATGGTGAACACAAACGCATTTCCATCTTCATAGAGTGAAGTAAAAAGGTTGCAGGAAGCTCCTAATCTACCTGTGATCCCAGTAGAAAGCTTTGTGAATGTCGTAATCCGGGACGTCAAAATCATCCGCCTCCCAGGTGCACTGATCGTACGGCAGGTCTCTCCACTTGATCAGGTAGTGCACATCCCCGTCCTTATCAAAACTACAGGAAGAGTCAACAGAAACAGGAAGGTTTATATAGGTGTGTCGTAAAGATGAGCATCAATTATTTTTCTTTTTCACCTTTTTTTTAAGATTTTTATTTTTATTTTTAATCTTTCTATGACAGAGTATTAGGGCCAATCTGCAAGATTTATTATCATTTTTTTAATTATGAGAGATCATAATATGCTGCCTGGCCAAAAATAAAAGTCACCACCTGGATTTAAGTAAGCAAATAGCAGAGATAGGACCGGCCAGGTCATTGTTTTGCAAGTCTCGTCTTTATTTTCAAGTCCCAAATCACGTCTCAAGCAAAGACAGTCAAGTCAGAGTCAAGTCAGAAGTCTGAAACTTGGAATTTTAAGTTATTTCAAGTCTTTTTTTTTAATCAATGTTGCAGTTATATGTTAAAATGTAAATAATGTGCTTCTTTTTTTATTTAAATCTGGTTAATTTGATTGGCTGTGCTGCAGCTCATGCACACATGCGTAGAG
>NW_013952539.1:571612-573708 GCF_001266775.1 Austrofundulus limnaeus
CTAAATTTAAATGTTAAAATTATATTTAAATATTAAATCCTAAATTTAAATGTTTAAATGTAAATATAAAAGTTAAACCTTAAATGTTGAAGTTCACATTATTTTGGAACAGAACACAGCCTTTGCTGTCAGTGCTTGGCTCATGTTATGATGTCATCATCCTGAGACAATAGCAACCGCTAGCTCTCCAAYGCAGCTAAAGCTTCCCTGCAAGTCATCAAACTGCTGGACCACAGGTATAYTGTTTTTTACAAACACATTTTGAATTTAGATTTTAAATATCTTTAGCGGTGTTAGAAGCGTTAGCGGAGGTTAGCGTCAGATAACCAGGATGATGTCATCATCTTGGGACAAACATCAACAATGGCCACCGCTAGCCACCGCTAGCCGCTGATGAAGATAATTAAAATCTAAATTCAAATTGTCATCTTGGTTAACTTCAACATTTAAAGTTGAACTTTTACATTTATATGTAAACATTTAGATTTAGCATTTTAAAAACCTAAAGCASTAAAAGAAAAGTGAATAAAAAGGCCTGTGTGTCCCATTTATCAAAGCAGACACATAAGCATTGTTGCCAAATGTCTATTTAACACTGGCACAACTTGTCACCTGCAGTTCACTGGCCCAGGAGCAGTGCCAGTACGAAAGGCCGGCCCACTTCACAAAGAACTCCCTCTCTGGGCGGCCTTTGAGCGGGGGCTTGGTTAGCGGATCGGTGGGTTTGCCATCAGGGCCTGCAGGGGGCTCAGCTGGCAGCGGGGGCTCTCCCCACCTCCAGTGCAGGATCCTCTGAACTTTCCCTTTAAGAGGAGGACACTGAGAGAAAAATTTATTCATCTATAACTTTTCAAAGCTAATACGGACAATTTTATTAGAAATAAAAATGAAATAGAAGACTTAATAAACTCCAACAAACTAAATTATGCAAAAATACTTAGCAAAATATAAGAAAAAAAATATTTTTTTTACAAAAATTGAGATTATTTTTAGTGAAATAAAGGCTTTAAAGATGAGCTCACCATGCAGCGAGGACACAACCACTCCCCGTTTGGGATTTCAGGCAGAGGCGGGTTGAGGCAGTGGATGTGGTAGGACGATGGGCAGGTGTCACAGCACAGAAGCTCTCCTCCATCTTTGCACACTCTGCAAAACTCCATGTGGTCATCCTCCTCTTCTCCTGCAGCTTCCTCCTCCTCCTCCTCTTCGTCTTTGGCCTCCCACTGGATTCCCTCCTTCTCCTGAGGATCACAGATTCCAACAACATGTTGGAAGAAGAAAAATGAGCCAATTTAACTCTAACTTTTCAGACTTGTTCATAATGTTTTTTTTATTTTGTATGTATTCTAATCATGGCAGCCACCTAAATACAAATGTGACCCATCACATCGAAATGAGCATTAAGTCAAATTTGGTCAAAATGACCTAATCCTATTTTCAGATTCCTGGCTTTAAAAGCTACATTTTACACTTAGATCATCCTGATATCATTAGTAGATCCAGAGATATTATTTAATTTGTCTTGGTGGTTACAATAATACATAAACATTTGGTCTAAATCCTAATTTTATGTAATTTTAATGAGTTTTTTTTTACATCCTTTTAAAAAGAAACCTCAAATAGGATTTGAATATTGAGATTTCCCAGCTGGAAAGAAACAAAAGCGTTGATAGCTCACAGGGAAAATCTCAACATTTTAAGGCGTTTTTTCCTCAAAATCGGATTTTTGGTTGCTACTGCTCAAAAAAAAGGCTTCAAAAAACTTTTAGGATAATATTTCAACCAGTTAATTGAAATGATACATTGATAACATATTTTTTTAGTTATATTTAGACAAAATGTAATTTTTGCAAGCGTTTTAATCAAAACACTATCTGCCTATTTCTCCACATACAACTTTTAGACGTAATCCTTGTTTCGATGTGAAGGGTCACAAATAGTTCACTGTACAATACATTCATTTATGTACTGTACTAGGTATTTGTACATTGTTATACTGTTTGTCACGAGTATAGTGGTTTTTTTTTTTCTTTTACTTATCTTTTCTTTATTCTATCTCACCCTGTCCTGTTTTGAGCTGCTGTAATGTACAAATT
>NW_013952539.1:573729-576642 GCF_001266775.1 Austrofundulus limnaeus
ATCAAAAACAACACAGGTTCTAAGAAACAACCATCTTATCTAATAAAATCTTATCTTATCTTATCTTATCTTATCTTATCTTATCTTATCTTATCTTATTCATGATTAAAATAAATGAAATTAGGAGTACTGACTTGTAAACTGCATCTTAAAAAGCATTTTTCACAAAAATCAAAAACAACACAGGTTCTAAGAAACAACCATTTTTTGTGTTAAAACACTAACAACCATTTTATAAATGAATAAATGTTTTGCTGTTTAAATTCAAATTGAGATAAAAAGCAGCCAAGTACACAAAATTCACACCAGTTTCCAAACCTCACCAAAGGTCCTGACTATTTCTGTCTTAATGTGTGGACGTGATGAAGAACTTCAGGCTCTAAATTAAGAGGAAGGTTAAAATGTAAAAATAAAAAACACAAAACGTGCTTTCCACAAGGAAAAGTACGTGTGTGTCTGTGTGTGAGGTGGATTTATGGAATGGATTAAAAGGCCACCATAATGTGTGTTTAGCTTGAAAATGCTCAATTTAGCAACAAACAGCTAAAAAGTAGTCAAAACGCAGAAAGCAGCTGACATTAGCAGAATGCAAGGGAACGATGTATACAAATTCCAAATTAGCAGAAAGAAGTGTATAAAAAGCAGAAATTAGCAGAAGAATAGCAGAAAACAGCAGAAATATAGCTGAAATAGCAGAAAAGGCTCAAACTAGAATAAAAACAAGCTAAAGGTAGCGGACACAAGTTGACATTAGCCCCCAGAAAAGGGTGTAAAAATGTCAAATTAGCAGAAAAAAACACACAAGTACAAAAAAGTGTTCAGTAAAAGAGCTGAACTATAGATGAACACGCTAATATATCAGTGAAAAGCAGTAGAAGGACATGTTTGCTGAACTAAGCAGAAAAAACTGAAAAAGCCACCAAACTGTGAATTTGGCTTAATGAAGCTAACTTTAGCTACTAACAGCTGAACATTAGCTAAAATTGCAGTATGAATATAGCAGAAAGCAACTGTAAGAAGCATAAGTAACTCAAATTAGCAGAAAAAAGAACAACCAAGTAGAAAAAACTGAAGAATAGCAGAAAAAAGCAGAACTATWGTTAAAATTGCAGGAAAAAAAGCTCAAAYTAGCATAAAAAAGGCTAAAAGTAGTGGACACAAGTTGAAATCAGCACCCATTTGGTGGTATAAAAAATGTCAAACAGGCTGAAAAAAGCATAAAACTCCAAAAAAAGGAACAATTTGTTGTAAGATGGCTTAAACAGCTGAAATGTGCAGTGAAACAGCTTCAATGTAGCTGAACATAATCCTAATAGTAATGGTAATAATTTTATAGGCTATTACTGTGAAATTCTGCTGTAATCGAGACAGCTATGCATATAAAGTAAGAAAGTTTAACAAAAATAAAAATCTGAATTATATTAATGAAGTACTGTATATTCATGTATTTGTATATATAAAATATTTTTATTGTTTTATGACTGTTTTGAAATAAAGATCTGTTCTATTCTATCCTATTCTATTCTATTCTATTCTATATTTCATCCCATATGTCATCCAGAAAATCCTCATTAACACGTAAGTAAGTATTGAAATAAAATACAGTTTTGAACTATTGAATGTGCTTACACAGTGTGGACAGCTCCACTTCCCCTCAGGTGCTTTCTCCAGCTCAGGGTCCAGACACACCAGGTGGTAGGCTCTTGGACAGGTGTCACACAGGATAATTTCTCCCCCCTGCTGGCAAACCTCACAGTAGTCCTGGTGGTCTGTCTCGTAGCCATCACCGTCCTCCTCTAGCAAAGGGAAAACAGATTCTACACTCGCAGTTCTGACATACAGAAAAGTCACATTAATGCTCTGCTTCTCTACCAACATTATACAGTAAATACAGTACAGTATATATACTGTATASTACTACATAATCCCATGCTGCCTCCAAATCTGAATCAACTCCACCAGCATGACAGCAACCGCTGCTRCAAAGCACAACCTGCCCTCAGAGAGCATTCTCAAAAAATAAATAAAGCTTTTTTAAAATACTTTTTAATTATCTCAGCATTATCCTTAATCAGACAGTTCAGTTCTGAGGGATTCTGGAAGGAAAAACAACACTGAGCATAGAAAGAGGAGATTGTAACCATACTTTTTCTTTTTTTCCGCCCACGCCGGGCCTTTTTCTTGGTGGCGGCCCCCAAGGCATCAGAAAGCACAGAGGCACTGTGGATACTGATGTCATCAAAGTCGGACTCCTCCAGAAAGTCCTCCTCACTCTGGAAAAAAACAACAACAAAAAAACCACCCAAGTGAAGAGAGCTGTGAGTGACGCGAGAATATCAGAAATAAAACCTGGTGTTTCCAGTCAGCGGAGTGAATCATCTGGTGACTTTGATTTCATTAAACATGGAGGATTCAGAAGCTGAGAAGGTAAACAAGCTGACGGGAAACAGCCGTGTGAAATAAGAACACATACAGAGGACACTTTCTTTTTCTTCCCACTCTGACCCAACTTGGATTTGTTCTTCTTCGGCTTCGGTTTCTTCTTTGCTTCTTTCACAGTCTTGGTTTTCTTTCTAACGCCCGGTCCTAAAATACAAACATCAGGAGTGTTAACCAGGCAGCATACATGAACYGATACTGCTTTTCTTTTTCAGACATTATTCACATGATCTTCCCCAAAACACAATTAACAATCTAAAATGCCTTGAAGGAATGCAAATCGCCCTCAACATTTCATGCAGAATTTTAGCCCATTTTTGTGGTTCTCATCCAGGGGCRGAGCCAGGGGGTGGCCAGGGGTGGCCATGGCCACCACAGTCAAATCTTTGGCCACCCTGTTGTACACACCCCTTACACAGTGAAACAACCTTTAGGGGTGTAATAATCCTCCTGAACAGTCGGTGGCAGTGTTTA
>NW_013952539.1:578407-582955 GCF_001266775.1 Austrofundulus limnaeus
CAGATCCACTGATCCTTCAACACGGAGCATCTTCAGAAGACAAGTTGATAAAATAAACTTAAAAAATCTGTATTGTTTGATACATAGTGAGTATTGAACCTAAAGCTCTGTATTGAATGGTGTGATACAGACACAAGTATCGTTGCACCCCTATTATATAAAATAAAACTATCTTCCACGGTTGGGTGAGCCTCACCTTTTCCTTCTTTGGTTTTGGCTTTTTTGATCGGCCCCTGCTGGGAGCTCAGCTGGCTGCTGCAGACAGATGTTGGCTGATCCACAGTGACCATCTCCACTGCGGCAGCCACGGCAGCGGCCACGGCGGTGGCAGATGCGCCTTTGAACGGGTTGTTGGCACTGAACTCGCGCCACTTGGCCCCTAACACCGTCATCATCTTTGACATGGGAATCTTGGGATTCTTCTTGGCAATGAGAGGCCTGAGCACAGCCACAGGGAGAGAGGAGACAACAGCAGCTTTATTATGTCACATTTCATTTCTGTCGGTGTGGTTTACTCTCCGCGCGGCACTGGAGGGAGCTGGGACTTGATTTGTTGACACCGCGCTGCCCCTTAACTTTGGCTTTCTTTGCTTTGCTGCGAGTGTGTCGTGTTTAAGATTTGTCGGGCAACAGCTTGAGGTTTGGCATGCTGGCCTGAGAAAGATCGCGGGTCAAAGCGCCGAGTCCCAAAGCCTCCCGGTTGTCACGAGCATCCAACGAGCAGCCGACTGCACATGGAGGGGGCAGGGGGGGGGGGGCACCACAGGAGCTCATGCTCCACTTTGTCAGAGCAGGGGTTCAGCTGAGCCAGACAGCCCCAGGTGAGACAGACTCTTTATAACAGCAGCCCAGCTTTTTAGCTCAAACACACAAAAAAAGAGCAGCGCTTGCTTGTCACACTACACTCGGGGAGACTCGCTGACAGAGTCTCAGCTGAGATCTCTGACAAATCACAGAAACCCAAACAAAACAAAGTGGATTAACGTGCAGCAGGAAGACAGTGCGGTGGAATAAGAGGGTTACCGGAGGAACTGGCTGAAAGCCTTGTAGTTGGTGATGGTTTTGTAGTCGTCCTCAGTGAAGCCGTATTGAACGTCCTCCAGACCCCATTCATGCATCAGCTGGCTGGATGACTTGGGTTCCTGCAGGGGTGAAGACCAGCTGATTACTWAATAAATCAAAGGTTGCTATGATTCAGGAAATGCATCCTACACGTCAACTTTTATGGTCAAATTAGTTTTTTTTTTTTTTTGGTCAAACCTTGTAAATTAGATACGCAAGCTCAGACAAGACAGCAAACTATCTACTACCACATCAAASTTTAGCTCAGTATCTGTAAATTTGACTAAACACTAATTGGCTGTGGTGGCCATCTTAATTTAACTTGACTTCAAAAGTAACATTTTTATTAAAACAGCATCAACTATGATAGATTTTGCTWACATGACACACGCATGCATGCCCATAAACATTACTGGCCTTTCTCCTTTCATGTTTACCCATTTTATTTCCAGATTAGTAATTTTAATTCTTTACCAGTCTTATCACGGATAGCATAATACAAGTAACTTTGAAATTTGTTTAATATTGGCATGGCATGATATTGAGTCCATGTTGAAATTAAACAAAAAGTTGTTGAAACAACGTTAGGCTTTCAACCATAACTGATACTAGGGATGCACCGATATGAAAATTTTAGCCGATATCGAAATCCGATATAATTATTGCTGTTATGGCTGATAACTGATATTTACCGATATTACACAAACACACAAATTATTTTATACATATACACACAAACACACTTGGGCCTGTTCTTGATACGGTAAATRAACAACCAGACCTCTGACATGGCTCTACTTCAGTTATCCCTGGCTGCGCAGCATCAATATCACTATTATGATCAAACAGATACCACTCKACCAACCATCTCCCCTTCCAAAAGAGAAACTAAAGCTAAAAAGTGGGAAATCAATATCGGACGTTATATCAGCACAGTTTTACATATCGGACCGATATGGATACCCTAAAAAATGACCAATATTGGCCGATACCGATATTAATACCGATATATCGTGCATCCCTAACTACTATATCAATGTTGATTCAACATTGATTAGACGTTGGCATTTCAATAATTAGAATTCAACCATGAAACCTTGATTCAATCAATATCTTTTCAACATTAGTTATTTGACTACAACTGGATGATTGTTTGATGGTTAATTCACCATCAATCGTCGCCTTTAACTAAAAATCAACCTTTTTTGACCATAATTCAACATTGAATTAACATATTTTGTTATCTGGGATGACATATAACACATTTAAAGTTCCTGTGACATCAAATTTTTGCGGTAAATATGGATGCATTTATGAAAAGATAATATCGATAACATATTGCAAAAGAAATTTCATGCCGCTGAGATGAACAGTTGTTGAGATATTTGCATGTGGAGTAACAGGAAGTGACGTCAAAGGGGAATGTTGGCATGTAAACAGAGCCTTGCTACAATGGCTAACAACACAGACTGTAGAGAAAAATCTGATGTTTCATTGGATCATTTTGAGTCACTATCAGGGAGAGATGAAGAAGAGTGAATGTTCAAATAATACTTCAATAAGCAAAGATCAGAGTTTTCTTTAGTTCCCCTTTGATGTCACTTCCTCTTTCGCTGTTACTAGTCAAGTTCAAAAGAAAACATGCCAGTTATGTGACAAAATGGATAAAATGATGTGTATTATGACAAGTTTCTTAATTATAAAGATGTTTTCTTTGACTTTTTGTATTTAAAGGAAAAACGTCACAGGTACAGTACTTTAAACCAGGGGTTCTCAAGCCATTTGGGTCTGGGGTCCCCTTACAAGAGCGAAAAAAAGTCCAGGGACCCCCTCATAAACCCCATGCTGTTTTAAAAGATAATTTATTGTCATTTCAACCTCTAAATGCCATGGGAATATATATTTTTATTAAGATTATATTTGTTTGTTTTATTAGTTCGTTGTTGTGTTTTTAAAAATAAAAACCAAATTAACATTTTAGTAAAAAATTTTGAGGACACCCAAGATACCTCTCGCAGACCCCTGGGGGTCCTTAGACCCCAGTTTGAGAACCTCTGCTTTAAACCACAGATCAAATCTGTTGTAAAATTCATGAATTTGTAGCAGTTTTGCACACATTTTCTGTTTTTTTAAAGCTCTACACATTGCTGAAAATCTGCACAAGTTTGACATATTAGTCCAATAAAAGGAAAGCTAAAGCTATCCAATGCGAAGTCCACTGTGTTCATTTTTAAATCTAAAAGCTTCAGTTTGTATTTACTATAACAGAGCTACATGGCTTTAATAAAGATAAAACTGTGGGTTTTATTGTCACGGAAGTGAGACAAAAAATATGTGATAATAAATCCGGCTCCTCTGCTCCTTGCTTTGGCTTCTGAAGCCGTTTTGTGAGACTCTCCAGAGCCTGGCTGAAAGCAAGCAGCCAGAGTCAGGAGGAGGCTCTAACTGGAGTTCCTGCCATCTTCACAGGTGTCGCGGTCATTAGCTCGTGCAGAAAATAAAAGCTTTTTTTCTACTGGAATCAGCTTTTGAGTCAGAACTGMAGCACAACAGAGAGGAGATTTTAAAGACGAGTCCATTTTTTTTTTTCAAATAAAATGGCTTTAAAGTTTGAAGAACTACTCCGAAATCCTAGACTTACTTTCATGTTGCCGTCATCGTCGTCGTCATCCTCATCATCCTCGTCTCTCTTTTTCTTCCTGGGCTTCTTCTCTTTCTTCTCCTTGGGTTTTTTCTTCTTCTTCTTGGTGAGGCCATAGGCGCTGCTCTCGCTCTCTGAGCCGACCTCCGGGCGTTCTCGTTCCTCCTCTACCTCTGAGACCTCATCCAGGTCACTGTCCACTCGTGTCTGGAGTCCTGCCTGGAGCATCAGACGCAGACAGAGAAAAAAATACTGCAAAAGCCTATTTGAACGTGGTCAGATAATACTCATGATGGGATTTTACTTAACATGGCATTATTTCATAATCCAAATTGTTCAGGTGTTTAGTACGATGGAGTATTAGGGCCACACAATGAGATTTTTTTATTATTGTTACGAGATTAAAGTCGTAATTTTATGAGAATAAAGTCATAATATTACGAGATTATAGTTGTAATATTACAAGATTAAAGTCATAATTTTAGGAGATTAAAGTCGTAATATTACAAGAAAAGTCATAATCATGACGTGTCTATTTCCCGTTTCTCATTTCCTCCTTATTTTCCTCACACCTGCTGTACAGCCATAGAGTAGTCCATGATGACTCATCACTGTTAGATTAATATGTTTTCATCCAAATTAGCTACGACTAAATCCGTCAATGCATCCATTAATTACAATATGGCTTCAGTTTATAGTCATTTGCACAATTTCTAAGTCCTGCTACTGATAATTTGATGCTAAAATGCTAAAAGATTATTTACTGTATTTATAGCAATACTAAAGAACAACTTGACAAAACTTTTTTCTTGTAATATTATGACTTAAATCTCGTAATATTACGA
>NW_013952539.1:584380-588141 GCF_001266775.1 Austrofundulus limnaeus
CCCCCCACCTCATCCCCCTGTTCCTCATCTTCTTCTCACTTTCTCGCCTTCACATCTCAAAGCTCCCCTCTCTCATCGCTTTTTTATTTTCTCTCTCTCTCYCCCCCAACTTCTACCTCTTTCTTTCTTCTCCTTCTTTCACTCTTTCATTCTATCAAACCACTCCACCCCACCCCACCCACACACAAACACACACCACACAATCGCAGTGGCAGCCAATGGAACGGCGCCATCCAATCAGACACGTTTGCATAACGAGCTTGTTATGCAGAGGCCTGTGGTTGCGAAGCTGGCGCTCCAGCTTCCCCGTCTAGACAAATCTCATTTATGCATAAGAAGACGGAGAGAGCGAGAGAAAAGGGAGAGCAAATTGAAGATGGGGGATGGGGGTAGAGATGGAGGAGGAGGAGGAGGAAGAAGCAAAATCAGAGAGAGAGCAACCACCAGGAGCTGGAGCTGTGGCGGCCCAGAGTTCAACGTTAAACACATATCGTAGATAAAAACCACGATTCTTCAGCACAGCAGCACAGAGGCTGCCTCTTCTTTCAAACAAGAAAATCAGATAAGTGCAGATAAGGTAATCAAATTAAAGGCTTTCCCGTAATATTTCTACCCCTAAGGAGTCTGCAAAGGATGCCACAAAAAKAATATATTAAATAAGCAAAAATAGGATTTGGTTCAATGAAAATATCAACCCACTATTCCAAAAATGCAAATAAAATTTCCAGATTTCCAAATCTTATAAACCAATATTTTGATAGCTGAACACGGAAAAAAAGAAAGCCTGTATTTAAAATTCTGCCTCATTGGTCTCTTTCCAAATGTTTAAACTATCCATGATAGAGGCACTAATGCACCCCCATACCAAAAGAGAGGCGTGCGTTTTTTCCACGTGCTGCTAATAGGTTGACTGGTCCCTCTCTTAAGATAAACAACAATTTTAGTGTTTTTTTTATTAACTGTATTATTTCTTAGTTTAAACGTTTGACAAGGTTACTGAATTCCACTTTGAATAAAATGTGGGTTTATTTGCAAATGATTGCATCCTGGTTTTACTGACGTTTTATTCAACATCCCAAGTTTGGCAGCACGGCGGCTCAGTGGTTAGCACTGACGGCTCACAGCAAGAAGGTCCTGGGTTCGATCCCCGATTCAAATGGGGTCTTTCTGTGTGGAGTTTGCATGTTCTCCTCGTGCTTGCGTGGGTTTTCTCCAGGTACTCCGGTTTCCCCCACCCCTAAAAACATGTACAATAGGTCCCCTTCAGGCCCAGGCCTCCCTTGAAAAAGAGATCTGYGATCTCGCCTGGTTAAATAACGATAAATATATAAATAATTTGTAGAACTGTTGTTTTGACACACTGTCCAGGAAAGGTAAAGTTACAAAAAAGAAGAGTAGTCTAAACCACCTTGTTCAAGCAATAAGCACCACTAACGATGGTCTCGCTGCGGCCGAGGTGCATCTTTTCTACCGCTAATAACGCTGTTTTCAGAAAACTCAGATTCCCTTGAAGCCTCGTCCAAATATAGAAACAATTCTTTGCTGCCGCCGTTCCTCCTGCCAGCAAGCTCTGACCTCAGACTGGGATGCGCCGCTGACAGTTTCTGACCCCAATTGACTCCTGGACCCTGTCTGACAGGGACCTCTGGGGAGCGAATGGAGGTGAATTACAGCACCAGAGGCAGCTCAGCAGGAGGTCCGCGGAGAAAGAACGAAAGAAAGAGAAATGGTTGTGTTGTAACAAAAGCGCTACCACCCCCTTCAACCCCTCATTAGCTTGGAGCTCAGTGTTTGCCGGCGTTCATCCCGGCCGGTTCAGCCTCAGCCAGCAGTGGGGGAACTTCCTGGCTGTGTGTCACCGGCACCATTAAAGCTGCTGCCAAAGCAGGAAGCAAAAACACGGGGGACACAATGAATTCCTGCAGATACTCAGCTTCAGGGATCAGAAAATCAACTTAGTAGTCTTTCCTTTTTTTTTTCCGTAATTCTCTGTCGTGCTGGTGGGAAAGCTATTAACGCTCACAGGAAAATGTTCTCTCATTCAAATYTAAGACGAGGCTCTTCTGTGTGGAGTTTTAATGTCTCCCTCTTGTGTGTGACGGGTTTTAATTTTCAAATTATCCCGTCACCAAATATCTGAATATGTGCTTGTTAGGTTTATTAAACAGCAAAAAAAAAAGAAAAAAAAAAGACCAGGTTTTTGTTTCCCATATTCCAAAAGAATTTGGGACAAATCAAGTCACATTTTCAAGACAAAAATAATATATTTGAAGCACATTTTACTGTTTCAGTTAGYTCATTTTTTACACATGATGCGTCTAGCTAACACAGGTACGGGCAACTGGCACCCCGTGGGCCAAAWGTGGTCCGCGAGTCACTCATGTTCGGCCCACCAATGAGCACACACATTTTATTTTATTCTCTTCTCTCTTATTTCAAAACAGAACCTGAGTCTTGAATTCTAAATACAGAATTTTTTGGGGRGTATTGACTAATTGACTAAAGGCAAACTTCAACAAATTGATTTATAAAGYGTTAAAAACRTTGTTACCAAAGTGCTGAACAATAAAAAGGCCAAAAATGTCAATAAAAACAGCAAAACAAATTAATTTAAAAGCATCAGAAAATCAATAAATGCAAAACACAGAACAATAAAACACTAAACTACCCCCGACTTGATTAAAAGTCAGTGAGTGACTGTCTAATGTTGGAGGGCAGGTCGGCCCAAAGCTTGGTGCAAGGCCATGTTGGCATTTATAGGCGAGCAGGAGAAACACAAAAGAGAGAACGAGTTGTAAGTCACCACTACAACTTGTTGAGCAAACCTAACTATCAGAAGTATACTGAAGTACACAAACAACAGCAACTTTATGCTAGAACTATCCTGGACCTTGCCTTCTTACACAGTTGCGCTCAGTTCTAGTTTCCCTTCTCTGCTTCATCTGGAATTCCTCCCATAGACAAGGATTTTTACGGTCGAGTGTCAACCGGGCCAATCAGCAAACAGAAGGAGGAGTTGTGAACGAAGACGTTGATTTTCTGTGCAGTTTTAAGTGAATAAAGCCAATCCGTGTTGACAAGGCTTCCAAATTAAATTTGTCTCACAAAGCCTGCAGCACTCATTTACAGCCGTCTCATTCGGCTTGTTACTTTTCTCTTCCCAGTAAGGGATGTATGTTTACAGTGCACGCAATTTCCGGTTAGCTTCTTAGCTTAGCTTCCTTCACAGTGGAGCTGGCGCGCTACATAAATCACAGCCAAACATTAGCGATTGGGTAAAATCAATCCAATCGTTTTAAACTTTAACAGAGTCCACGCCATTGATCTATATTACTGGATTGGACATCGCCTATAGCTAGCGACGTGTCGTCATAGGAGCCATTGCTATGCATTGAATCATGTCAACAAAACTGTAAAGTTTCAATGCGGGATGCGCGTCAATCTGTCACAAAAATATTCATAGCACCCTCATTCCTTATCCGATTTCTATAAAATATGGCTTAAATTAAAGCTGAGAAAATTGCCGATGCTGTGATATGTAAAAAATAAGTAYTTGCTCAAGTGATAAATCTATAAGCAGTCTGGAAACTTTTCATTATAGGTTTTTGCTAACGTATTTACAGTAGAAGCCCCTTTCCGTCACATAAAGACAAATTTGCTGTTCCACCAAATTTTTGTATTTTTTATTAATATTATTATGTTAGGATAACATTGTGAGAGGTAAATATAATGGACAACAGTAAAATTACCTTTACTACTAC
>NW_013952539.1:588709-597800 GCF_001266775.1 Austrofundulus limnaeus
GGCCCGCGGACCATCAGTTGAATAGCCCTGGCATAGACCAAGGGGCTGGTTTTTATCAGGCTATAAGGTGTCTTACACCATTGCAGTTCATCTTGCTAAACATTTCTTTTTTGTTTGCTTCAAAACAGTTTGTAAGAGTACAACGTGCAAATGAGTATGAACTATTACTGAACTGTATGATGGTTTACTAATATATTTATACACACAGACATGTTGAAAATGGCAGTTTTATCACAATCAAGTAAGTATGCAGCGCTATGAGGCCCTCTGGCAGTGTTGACAATAATTTGTGTCCTCTTCCATCTTTTAAGTTGCCCATCCCTGAGCTAACATCTAATCCTTGATTGCCCAATGTGACCAAACTGTCTGCATGTTCTCCTGGACATCTTCTAACCTTCATGTCTGAAAACCTGCTGGTTTTCATTATTGTCGTTTCTAAGCTGAATAATCCTAGAAACTAAAATCTAAAGAAGCCTTTCTGTCGAAGCTGCTCAGTCAGAGTTCTGACTCCTGCTGCTGGTTTGGCCGAAGCGCTGCGCCTGTGACCCAAAGTCCCTGCCATAAGCACCAGCACCACAGGCACAAACCCACACTCTAAACTGGCATTCGGTGCCCACAGCTTACACTGGCAATAACAGTGGCAGTGGTGCCAACCTCCCCGAAGGCCTGGGGACCGTCCACTGCCTCTCATTCCGATTTCAGAGGCAGTGGAGCGGAGAAAAACACACCCCAGATCCAACAGCTAAAACGTYGACAGAGTGATGGCGTGGGAAACAAAGAATGTGGTGCGCAGCTTGAGCCAAAACTCCCGCCAAACCGTTGTGTCTGAGGTGATGAAAGACTGGGCTGTGTGCGAACAAGACCTCACCTCTTTTTTCCTCTTGTTAACTTTGGGTATTTTGCTCTCTTTATTTTTTTTGGGCTTCTTCTTCTTTTGCTGTTTGAGCAAGTCGTTGTCAGAGAAGAAGCTGGCGAGGGGCCTGAGGGGAAGACTGTTGCGCTCACCTTCATCATCGTCATCTGCACACACAAAGAGAAAAGTCATCTGATTGGGAAAACCATAAATGAAAAAAATGACAGGGTAAAATAAAATTTAAAAAAATAATTGAAAATCAGGACAAAAGAGTGAGCAACTCAGCTTTAATGAAGAGGGGAAAATGTATTATTTGAAGGAACTTTGGACCTTTAGTATTTTTTGTCTGGCAAAAACTACAACCCTTACTTTAGCCTATTTTTTTCTAACTTTTTCACGGTTCAGCAAAGTACTCACTGAAAAAATGTGTTCAGGTTATGCGAGTATTTACTTATAGGGTCCCACCTGCCGCCCGATGGCCCCACAGTTGGTAAATCCCTTAGGAAATGCACGTTCGCTCAGTCAGGTCCAGTCTTGCGCCAATGGGTCTTATCTCGTGGCAGTGGTGGGCAGCGATAATTCAAAAATTAGCTCCACAATTTCTAAAGCGCTTATGAAAATATTTAGGTCTGCAACTTGAAAAGCACTCATGCCATAGAAAAATAGCGGAAGCTAATTTTAAAGCGCAAGTTCAATTTGACACTTCCAAGCTGGCAACAATTCATGTACAAAATATGTACAACACTGCCAACTAGCGGTGTATGAACTTTTTTACAACTTAATTCTACAACAGCCAATTGCTGGGGATGTGATTTCCTGAAACAGACCTTTAGATCCTGGTGTAAAAATTAAAAAGTTGTTGAGGATTGCTAGTTCGGCTGATTCTTTAAAAAGTTGTTGAGGATTGCTAGTTCGGCTGCTTCTTTGTCTTTTTCTTTTGTTTGTTGTAGATTTTTCATTAAAGAAGCATCAATAAAGTAATTTTAAAACTGTTTATTGGAAAACTAAAGCGATACATTCTGGGTACATGACGGATTTGATTTGTGAAGGGAAAAGAAAGCATGGAGTACAGGAAACTATCTTCCCTTCAAAATAAGAGCTTGGATTTTAAAGTTTTCCATGTAGTTGCTCCAGTTGACCACTAGATGTCAGTCTTCATCAGCATAACATCTTTAAATCATTTCCGAGTCTCTAACCCCATTGGCCGATTGCTTCGACCAATTACATCAAGTATTGAGCTCCAGTGTTTAAACTTTTTTTTTAAAGGAGCTCCAATTGTAAAGTAAAATAAATCAATACATGCAAAATTTTAGTATGGATGACAAACGTTAACTGTTTTTGCTATTGCCTTCCTGCTACGTAAGCAGACACAAAGCATTGTGGGAAATCAGAACCGTGACCCAAAGCAACAGTCAGCAAGGATGTATACCTTTCTAACAAGTGAGTTTATCTGGGAGGGGTGCTGTTGGATGGATCACATGTGTTGTGATTCATTGACAGCCATACCTTCCGCTGTTCAAGATAATGATGACTGGTAGATAATTCGTTATTAGCGGTACTGCATTATAATTTTAGAAAGCGCAAATTTGCTTATGAATTATAAAAATTAGTAAGACCGCTAAAGCACAAACAAAATTTTTAGGTCCGCAATTAGCGGATTTGTGCTTTAGTGGGCTGGTGCCCACATTTGCTTCATGGGAAGTGCTTGGTGGAGTCGGCTGTTCCAAGAGATAGGAGACAGGTTATTGATTCGGATGAACTTTCTTAACTATCGTCAGTCAAAACACTGCAGTAATGTGCACCTTTTAAGCATTTTACGTGCAAATGTTTGTGTTCGTCAGTTCCACACTTTTTACATTTCCAGTTGAGTGGAAAGTTTTTACATTTTGAATCGTGAAGTCATCTTTTTCATTGTGAGAACACATTACAGCAAAAAAGCTGTTTTGAATATAAATGTGATAAATCAATACCAGTCCAGCGGGGGCACTTGGCTAAATAAACCTCCTAATCACACATCACTGAGTATGGATCAACTTTAATCAGCAAAACACAAATAAACGGAGCGCCTGCCTGCCGTTAAATGGTGCCTCCCTGGAGGATCACTGAGGCACACGGAGCATATCTTCTGCCTGCGTTGCTTGCTGGGACTGAGGCAACCGGCTGTGGTTTGTCAGCTGTGCAGTCTCCCGGCTGCTGTGAACAAACACGCTGACTGCTGAGTGCAGCAGACTCCACTGATGCCCGGAAGAGTACGCACGGGAGACAGACATCCCCGAATAACACGTCACCTTCCAAAGACACGCAGATTCAAATGGGAAGCAATTGCGGGCCGATCAGATCTCTTTCTTACTCTGCTTCTCTGCCCGTCTTTCTGTCTCTTTCTGTCTGCACGTTTCCCCCGTTCTCCGCCTCTCGCTGACAGACTGAAGGGCATCACATATGCAGCACATGTATCTGAGTCAATCAGCCAGCACCAGCCCTGCAGTCTACCTCTCCCCCTGGTAGCTGGAGTGAGACACTAGGGAGGAGGAATTCCTGTGTAGTAGACACACAAGCCTCAGCAGCCACTTATCCGCTGCTTAGCAAAGCTAGCAGGAGGTACTCCATGTGTGCAGTGCTTTGATTTTAAAGCTTTAATCAGAGGCGATGTCAGGATCTTTGTGTTACCTCTGGCGATTGGATTAAATGTGTCACCGCRTTTGCAGCACTAACCGGGGCTGATGTGTGCAATATGTACCCAATATTTTCAGATTAAAAGAGCTCCCAGGCAACATTTAATCTGGCAATAATAATGGAAATATCTGGTATATTTCGCTCATCGGCTGTCGCCGACGACTAAAGTGGAGCCTCAAAGTTCTTGCTCATGCCTCTGTCTGTATTTGACATTGATAATTATTTTCACGGTTTGACCAAAATGGCTCTAACTTTGTCATTTCGGAACAGGATGATCGTAGTAGGTGGGTGATGTGCCTTCCTTCAAGGTTTGCTAACCCTTTGTTGTTCTCCTTCAAAGTAAACCTGGAGTGTGTACATTTAGTGTCTCTTTCATGTCTCAGATGTGTGGTACCTTCCTGCCAGGCAAGACATGACGGCAACATACGCAACATGCCTTCCACCTCTCCTTCATGCACGGATGATGACATGATTCAGCTGCAGAGAAGGATGCAGGTATTTTTTTAATTGCGATTCACTAATCTGAAACCCGTTTCTTTCAACGAGAGGACAATGAATGGCAGGCTGACCACTGATTTGATACACCAGATGATGCCAGGATGTGTTCCCGTTCCTGCTCCTCATGCACTTCATCACTCAAACTYGACACTGGTGACATTTTTACTTAGAGCACACGGGACAAAGTTCTTTTGACCCGTATTAGTGTCAAAACTCTTAAGAACGGACGAGTGATACTTAATTACTGTGAAATTTATTTGGTTTAGTACTGATTTTAATGCATCACACGTACTGTTTTATTTCTAGGTTAACTAGATTATATTTTGATTACGACTTATTTTACCTTATCATCTATTTTTATGATTAAACTGTGATTTAGTCAAGGTACAACCTGGTTTGAGTGACATGTCACAGAATGTGCTCTCCTTGATACATTTAGTTACTGACCACACATTGATCTTCATAGATTTTCTCATCAATTAGCAGGAAATGTGTGCGAGAATCTGGTCATGCGTTTAGGGAGACTTACTGTTTTGAAATGGGCGGGGCCAGATTCCAAATATGGTGTTTAAAACAGGATCGTATTTCCTGGTTCGACACCAAAAACACGACTGAATAAACGTCTGTATTTTTGRTCCAGCTAGTTGGTGTTGTGTGAATATCTTCTTACACATAAAATTCAGGTCTATTTGGTATTTATGTCTGGTCTTCAACACGCAATACAGTAACTGAACACGCTTTCTCTTCACCTCTTTTGATTTTATGACAGTCTGAAAGTTCACAACAACTACATACAGTATGTGGAAGTTTTGTAACAAAATTAATTTCCCCGAGGATACAGTAAATCCATTTATCCTGATAACTAAGTTTATTAGCCTGGGAATCTCTCACTATATAGATGTTGAGATAATTGGCATGAAATGTGTACCAACAGCTATGTAATTTTTAGAAGGTTTAATTAAACAAAACCACACTTATGATAGTCTTAAAGCTGTAAAAATGTAACACTTAACAAATGCATCTTTTTAACAGTTGACGTTCCAAACTATGGGCGACATAAAATTTCAGGTGAAAATACACGCTTGATTACTAAATTACCTTTGAACCTGAACTCTGCTTACGGGTAATGAGCTGTGAAATTGCTGTATRGAAAGCTACGAGGAAGGGAAAAAGGTGTCTCGCTTGGTGAGCGGGCCCGGCCATGCCAGGTGTTGGACGGAGAGGGGGTTCCTCTGTCATTCGCCCAGGGGAAGTCTGGCACCAGTTAGGACCAGGAAGATGATCAAAAGCTCCGCTTGCCAAACCATCGCTCTTAGCAAAACGTGAATGGATGACACAGAAACACTCCTGACCTTCCTGCAAGAGCTCGGCCAGCAGACTGACCCATTCAAATGAGATCCACAAGCAACTCCCAAGAGAGGAGGCTGGACTGAACTAAAAAAAGCACATTCATTCTTTCTCTGTTGGCAGCTGTGTAAAAATATCTACTTCATGTTGCCCAGCAGTGCTTAAAAAAAGTTGGATAAAAAGATTTCCTACCTTCATGAATAAGTCTTCAAATACCTTCAGACAAACACACTCAAAMATTATTATTGAAGTCTTAAATCATCAAATTGATGGAAGGATAAAGTCTAAATTAAATCTACTGTAAATCCATCAGGAGTCCAGTTACCAGCAAAGGAAAACTTGCTAATCTGCAGACGCAGTTATTTTAGGTTATGTGCACGTACAGCAAGAGAAATTGTGTCAACTTTCACAGTAAGGATCCAAAAATAGACCCTTATCCAACTGAGGATAACATTTGCGAGCACACAAAAGCCCGTCATAATCTTTTAATTTTAGGAGTGAGCTAAGCAATTAAATCAGAAAACACAACTAAACAGTCTGTGACAGTGTAAGCTTCTTGGGTAACACAAAGGGACTTAGGCCAATCCTTGTGCTATGACAAATAAAAGTGTTGATGGGATGGTGTTTATGGKTCTGAAGCCTCCCCCAAAGGATGGACCTCCGTAGTGGCAGCGTGAAGGCAGCGTTTTGCAAGAAGTCCGAGCTGAATCCCTGACATTATCTGTAATTCTTATACCTGTTAATGAAAGTTAATTGTCTGAAATCTGCTGATTGTTTATCTCCAGTTGGTTTAACTGATAATAACAAAATGCTTCAAGTGAACCACTGTCAAATATTTGGATTTTCCAACCTAATCAGGTGCTTCAGGTTTTGACGTTCAAATCTGCTACATCTGTGAGCCGCAAAGAATCAAAATGTCCGTTGACAGTTACATCTTACGTGATATGAAGAGAACCAAACACTTTTAGGAAGAGAAAAGGACATCTGGTTCAAGGCTGTAGATTGTTTTCTTATTTTCAGCCACCAGAGAATTTAAAAGAAATTTGGCTTGCATGCTTTTTTTTAATTACAGGACTTCTAATCTTTTGTTAAAACCGTTTCACTTCAGTGTAGAGTTCCAAGCTTCAAACTACACAGGTAGCAGATTAATCTCACTCCCCTCCCACTGGAGAGTCATTAGGCTCTGTTTGCCAACAAAAAAGACATGCCTTGGTCACATGCATGAAGGTGTGCGTCAAAGAGAAAATGACCGGTTGTCAAACGCTCCACTGTACGTTTCGGAGAACAAAAACCTATGACCCAGTTTGCACAGGGAAGTTTTAAGCGAAACCGCAGCATTTCTGTTGCATTTCGGCTGTTTGCGTACATCGAAACATTTTGAATCCAGGCTTCAGAGAGGCTTTTGGAAACGCCCCGATGTTCCGACAGAATACCATCAGAATAGCACCCTCAAGCGATACCTTCAACCATACCTCCAACTACAAGCGGTAAGTTTTCTATATACACTAAGGTTATCTGTTTTTTTTAAGCAAGTGGGGGTGGGGGCATAAAACAACTAAGGTTAGTTTTAGAAAAAGTAACCTGGGTTAGGTTTAGAATAGCATATTCCTCTATAAAGTGTATTTTATATAAAACCAAACTGTGAGAACAGCAGACCCCTTTACAAACATTGGTATGTTGTTCCGATAAAGTAACCTAAACTGAGAGATGGAGCTATAACAATCAACTTCTGGTAAACTATTCTGACAGGGTGTGCCACTTCGACAGAACACCGGCATCAATTAGTAAATCAACTGAGGCGGAATAACTCAAAAAGAAAAAATAAGTAGGTCCTCTGGATGAGTTATTCTTTAGTGAAATGTTTCRTCTCTCCTCCAAGAGACTTCTTCAGTCTGATGAGTTTCAGGTGAACTCAGCCTTACGAGCACTGCCTCCACATGGACAAACAGGTTAGTCACATGCAAAAGAGGGCCATTGCCTCACAATAGGCTTGATTAGGCAGAATAACGAGCCTCGCAAATCCATAACTTTCACAAAACATTCATTTAAATCACATGGTGGTGTACGGCAACAATGGCATACCAACTGCACTGGTTGTGGTTTGGTTTGTGCGGTGCTGGCCCAAGAGTGGACCACCTCTGGCAAACACCAAAGAGCCGTCACTCTTCGTGTGTCTGGGCCAGCTCTTAAGAGTGCTTAGGACCTTGTGTGGTCCAGAACTGGACCAGACAAACTGATGCTACATCGGCTGTGTAACCCAACCTCATCCTAACAGTTCACCATTTTGGACGTGGCCGTTTTCGTGCTCGAGACTCAAGTTTGTGAGTAGATRTGTTGCTGAAACACAAAAACCACAGCGCCATGGAAACTACAGTGGATCTAAAGAGGACATTACTGTGTAAACGTGGAACTTTTCCACAATCTGCATCGAAAAATCTCTACCGTTACTGTTTTAAACTGTATAAAACAGAGTTGAAATGATGCAAACTGGGACATAATAATTATGCTGCACTCATTTCAACAGTTTGTTTTTGCAGTGCATCTGAAGGAAACTGGGTTGGAGGTAAATTTGGGTTAATGCGCAACCTAAAGCCCGTCACCAGAACCCGGTGCTGTTTGTAGCCCACACGTGGCTCTCCCACCTCTGCGGCCATGCAGTGCAACACAAAAAAAGAAAAGAAAAAAAAAGAGCTGAATTAATAAAGTTGGAGCAGCAGCTTCCTGGTCCTCCTCGAAAACGATGCGGCTCATTTCTTCGGGGCTGAATCCCTGCAGAGAATAGCAGCTCCCCTGGACGTTCAACTTGTGTTTGTTTTATATTTAGGCAGTTTAAAGCGTGCACGGTGCACGCGCCTGGCAGCAGAGGGAGGGGGAGAGAAATAAAACATGCAGCGGCGTCTCCGTCAATGAAGCCGGCTGAATGCGAGGACAGCCGGAGGCAAATCCAAACACATCCACCTTGAAGACACCGGGTCGTAGGCTGCAGGGGAGGAGGGGGAATGACTCTGCTTATTGCAGCACTCCTCCTCCTCCTCCTCCTCGGTCTCAGGAACGCAGGACGAGCCCTTTTCCCCGCATTCACGGCGGCGGAGCGGCGCTAAAATAACCTGAAGGACACCCCGCCTCCTCACCCCCCTCACCTGGCAGATCGTCTTCAAAATCCATGTCGTCCTGTCCCTCGTCCTCATTACTCAGCGACCCCGGCATCCTTATCTCATAGCCCCCCACGAACCCCCTCTTTCAGGCTGGGAACACTGAAAGTTTAACCCTCTGCTCGCCGCAGCTCAGCCTCTTTCTTCACCCAAAAAGCAACTCTGCTCACCGCTGAGGATTTTCCTTTTTTTAACCTTTTCCTAAAAAAAATAATAAAAAAATATTTTCTTTCTCTCTGGATTTAAAAAAAAAAAATACAAAAAAATAACACTTATATATTCCCCCCCACAGATCTCTATCCAGGTCTTGCAGACTGAAAAATAAGAAAGACAAAAATGGAACACACATGCCCAGATTGTGACGTCTGGTCTGTTGCCATGACGATGCATCCCATAGTTTCTCCCATCAACTAGTTAGTCGTGCTCTCCTAGTTACTACTTCAACTAGTAGGGTCAGAAAAAAAAAAGGCTGAGCATCTTTGTTGCTGCTGAGGTGGAAAATTGAGACTAAAAAACTTCTGCAGCTTTCCTGAAAAAAATACAAATAAAATAAAATAACTTATTTTAT
>NW_013952539.1:597831-601211 GCF_001266775.1 Austrofundulus limnaeus
CCATCAGAACTAAAAACACGTGACTAAAAAACACGTGAAGCGACGTGGGAGGTGTCGGACTTCCGGTGATCCGTTGCCAAGGTTACCACAGGTGGGAAAACAGGACAAGTTTCAGCTTCAGCTCATCAGGAAGCAAAACACATCAGCTGAGAGCTGGAAGCTGCAAAACAGCAAGTTTTTTTACACTAAACAGCTGGTAGGAGCAGCAAAACAATACATATGGTAAATATGAGTATAGGCTAGCTAAAAGTTGCATAAAAATAGCTAAAAGCGTCAAAGAAGCTAGCCAAAAGCTAAGCAGCAGGCAAATCTGCTATTTTTTTKTTTTGTTTTGTTTTTTTCCTAGAGATCTCAATGTATTCCTACAGGGCATGGTTTTTAAATAAAGTTAGATATTTTGAAGTCTAAAAGAAAATAAAATCAAGTTGTGCTCCAGAACGAGTCAAATGTTTTCAGTGACAAAAATGCTAAAATAGCACGAAGCATGCAGTCGCAATTCAATTAAAAAAAGAAGAGAAAACAAATAGGAATATGCTGCATTTTATGTGAAAATGCCATGACTGTAGAGTAAGATAAAGCTGAATCTTTAAAGTTGAAACTATTCTTGCAAAAACAAACAAAATAGCGATTAGCGTATTAGCATTGGGCTTAAAACCCGAGCCGAGTCGCTCCACCTGATGCACCCATATGACGTGAAATACAATAACTTTCTTCCCCTTCCTTTCTTTTCTAAAAGTATAAATTTGCAAACCAGTAACAAAAGTATAAATTAACAAAATCATATAAAAAAACAGCTAAAATTAGCAGAAAAGTAGCTAAACGTCTGCTTCCAGAACGGAGGCTAAACAACCCAAGAAAGCAGGACACCTTTTTTTTGTCTTTTTACATTTATTTTTAGAGTGGTGCACGGTTTAATCTTCATCCTCCTCCTCCTCCTCGTCCTGGTTGATCTGGAAGTAGCGCAGCTCGTAGCTCTCCTTGGTGTTGGCTACGACCCGCAGCCAGTCCCTGAGGTTGTTCTTTTTCAGATACTTCTTGGTGAGATACTTCAAGTACCTGAAAACCAAGACCACGTGGTGGGGGGGAGGATGGGTGGAGTGAGGGAGTGGGGGACGGGGTACGATGAAGTGAGTCAGGAGAAAAGTTTTAAGGTGCATGTTAAGCTGATAAATTGACCATTTCCAAAATCATGTAAAAAAAAAATCATTGAAAATTTTGAGATGCAGAACTGCAGTCGCCCTCTGGTGGTGGTGTCTTAATATTGCACTTATTTATCAAAAGCCCTATGATTCATCACTATTCTTTCCAAGAAAAATACAGGATGCTTCATAAAAAAAAACAAGCAAAATTTTTAATTTGAGCAGGCTTACATCATTTATAAAAGACCCAGAGGTGCACACAGGGGAAATGCAAGTGCCTGTGATAAATGCTGAAGTCAGATCAAAACAATTCCTTCTGTTTAATAAGAGAGAATAAGAGTTTATTTTCTATTTACACTGTACAGATGCCAAAGTATGTGTATTGTTCTGTGTTAATTTAGTTCCCCATAGTGTTTATACTGTTTCTTTTCTTGTGTGCTCTAAAATTTTTCTTTTATATTTTATCTCTAATGCTTACTTGAAATGGTTGCTGCTGTAATAATTGCAATTTCCCACTGGGGATCAGTAAAGTATTCTGATTCTGATAAAACTGTTCTATAAAACTCTGTAGACAAACTTGAAAAAAAAAACTGTTGAAAATTAATTTTTATTTTTGGTTTCAGAATCAAATTCTCGTGTTTTATTTGTACGCAAAGCCACAAGTTATTTATTATGACACGACACGTGTACAAATAACCAATATATTTGTTATAATAGTAAGGAATAACAAAATGTAGTCTGTCTTTGGTGAATTATTTTGAAAATATGGATGTCGTTGCGACGCGATCTTTATGGATTGACTCTGCACTTGATGCGGCGTTGGGCAAAAGTAGAACGGGGTGTAATTGTGGTGGTTGGCTGTGCGCACGCTGCCGCTCTGCTCCACCCTGCAGAGGTGGTGTAAACGCTCTCTCTGGCTTTAAAAGTCACTTAAACTAGAAACTCAAAAGTCTTTTATTAAACCTTAAAACGAGTGACATTTTTGAACAAACCACTGCGCCGCCACGCTTTCACTGCAAACAATTAAACGCAGAAGCAAGAATTTTCTGGCGCACGTTGGAGGATGTTTCAACGTCTACCACCAACCGCTACGTCACAGAACCATTTGGGTCCGGTAGCGATCGGTGGGTGTGATTTATCGACCGTTTGACAACAATATAACATTTTGTACCTCTTTGAGAAGGGAACTTCTGAGTTCACTGCAATCTTGCTCTTGCTCCTTTCGATGGACACCACGCCTCCTCCGAGGTTTCCAGCTTTGCCGTTCACCTTGATGCGCTCCTGCAGGAACTGCTCCTGGAGGAGGGAGAGGAGGACACAGGAAGTCTCACACAAGGCAGGAGTGTGTAAAAATCACAT
Organism: Austrofundulus limnaeus; assembly: GCF_001266775.1. Lineage (NCBI taxonomy): Eukaryota > Metazoa > Chordata > Actinopteri > Cyprinodontiformes > Rivulidae > Austrofundulus > Austrofundulus limnaeus. The sequence continues at coordinate 600,330 of NW_013952539.1, forward strand.
TGGTACAAACGTGCAATTTACTACAGACAAGGGGATGTGTCCCAGAAAAAATAAGGTTAATTTAGAGCAACAACAAAACTAAATGGAACTCTGACATTAAACTAATATTATTTTAAACAAAGCTACTGCAGACAAAACCTCTTTATGTCTGAATGAGTCTACTCACAAAGTTGGCAGCATCCATGATGCCATCCTCCACAGGGTGAGTGCAATCCAAGGTAAACTTCAGGATCTGCTTCTTCCTTTTCCCACCCGGTTTCCTGAACACCACCTGCTTCTTCTGAAGCACAAATGTGTAAAAAAAAAAATAAAAAGTTACCCAAACGTGTGCAGAACGAGCAGRTTAGCTAGCTAAATCAGCACAGGAAACATGATGAACACTGTTAAGTTATCATAAGTTTTGCCAACATGTATTCTAAACTGTCTGAGCATCTACTTTTAAATTTTTCTTAATAAATAAAACGCGTTTTCATCACGTCGACCACCGCTAGCTAGCGTTAGCGCTAGCAGCTAGCCCAACGTGCGTGTGGTCAGTACAATGATTGGTCCCGATCGAAAGCTTTAAACGACAGTAGCTCCTGTATTTCTGCTCTTTGGTTACAAACACACACATCGGTGACAGATACAAGCTCAAACCCGCTGTCTATTTTCACTTTATTTAGTTGTGTTTCTACTCACTGCTGGAGCCATGACTGAGCACTCAGCAAACAGGAAGAAGAAGAGGCCGAGTAGGAAAACCAATCGCAGCCAGAGAAATCGATTCGATCACTGATTTCCTGCTGTTGGTTCATTTCAGTCTCTTATTGCATTTTTTTTTTTTTTGTATGCAGTTTTAGCTTTTCATATATTGAGACGTTCAGCTCATTCAGGGGTGCTATAACT
>NW_013952539.1:601464-608747 GCF_001266775.1 Austrofundulus limnaeus
TAACTAACTGTTATAATTGAAAAAATATAAATATTTTTTAACTTTGTTTTCAAGCATTTAGAAAATCTCTCCAGTCTTGCTACTTTTACCTTTGGCAACCAAACAGTTATGATGGAAAAGAGTGGGGCTTGGAAAAATTTCTCAAAAATGCTGTTACGGGTCAAAGGTTGTAGTTTGATACTGCATAATTCTAATTTAAAACCATCAAAAATCTAAAAATGTTGATTAATCAATGAAAAAAATTATATAGTAGCTCATGTTTTGGGAGATGTAGTCGTATTATGCAGTAAATGTTCTTTAGAAATTATAATTATCATGAAACAATGACACATTTATTATAACGTGTCTTAGTACATTTTCTTCAATTTATTTTTATCCCCTTATCTCGCTCCTCTYTGTTAGAGCCCAAGGTGCAGTGACGCTACGACATTAGAAATAGAACAAATGTATTTCCAAACCGTTTGCGGCAGCAATATTAAATGTCCCTTTTGAACTCTGGCAGCACTCGGGGGGCTGGCATGAGGTGTGTGAGCTGTCAGCTGCCCGCTGGACAGACCCCATCAGCCGACTATTGAAGAGTTTCTGCATTGCTGCCATTCCTGCTGGGGTGGGGGGGCTGATAGCACAACTGAAAGGTAAGACAGAGGCTGTCTGTTCCTTCCACACACCGGCCCACTGCATTTACAGTAAGTCTGGTTCCATCTGACGTTGATGTGAACAGTAAAGCTGATGCTGAATAGCTTTGATACTTGGACCGTTTGTTGAAACTGAATCTGCAGGCACGTAACACATGTCTGACAAGGTAAGGCAAATTTAAAAAATAAAGTTAAGCTTGTTTATTTTAACTAATGTCCCACTTTTTGGATCTGTGTATTGCTGGCTTAGCCTCTTTAAATGATCCATTTTTTTAAAATGCAAAACAGCATTTTTTTTGCCACTAAAATCATCATACATTGACAGTTTGCCATCTTTGATGCGGTCTGTCTTCAGATGTCAGGAGGAATCTTCTCCAGTTTGGGGAACCTGTGCGACGTGGACTGTGCGACCGTGCACCCCCTGGTGTGTCACCTGTGCCACGAGCAGTACAAGTCTCCGTGTTTATTGGACTGCTACCACATCTTCTGCGCCCGCTGCCTGCGAGGTCGCACCAGCGACTGCCGCCTCAGCTGCCCCCTCTGCGGGTAAGGGGACAGCGCTTTGTAGCTCGGTGGGCCGGCTTGTGAAATCTGAGCCGCGACATCATACGTGGTGCTAATCCACAAATCCTTAACAAAGTGAAAACATTGAGCTCAAAGTCAAGTAGTGATGCTTTTGGTGTTCCGTAAACACWCTTCATTTGCTTTAGAACCTCTCACAGGTTTCACTGGACACATTTTATTCAAGTTCATTATTCGATTTGTGCGTATTTTTGAATTTTTGCGTCAGATTTTAGGACGGCCCATCGTTCTAACACAGGATGCTTTGCTCCAGGTCAGGTTGGGCCTGAATGGCTGCAGCAGCTGCAGAGTCACTCCACTTTCATTTAGCCTTTGGCCCTAGCTCTGAAAAGGACCTGAAAGTTCCATTAAGTCCAGTCACATTGCAAACAAAGCGTACTGGTATTTGGCAGCAGGGCCAGAAGCTTCGGGTAATCAAAACCAGTCACATGACACGGATCGGTTTAATTCCACCTTCGGGTGTCAACTTTCCCTGATCAAACATGAGATGTAAAGAAGTGGCGTTTTGTTTTGCATCATCATGTATTTTTTACTCTTTCTTCTCTACTGATAAATAGTTTTACATAACTATTATTTTGTTTGTTCCTACGTGTTCCACACAACAGTAATGCTTTCAAAGCCAAGGTGAGTCTAACAGAACCGAATCCAGTAACACTTTACACTAAGATACACAAAACCTGCTTAACTACAGAGAAACAACTCAGTAACGACTGATAAGTACTGAGTAAGTACTGAGTAACTATTGAGTAACTACTGAGTAACTACTGAGTAACTACTGAGTAAGTACTGAGTAACTATTGAGTAAGTACTGAGTAACTATTGAGTACGTACTGAGTAAGTACTGAGTAACTACTGAGTAAGTACTAACTATTGAGTAAGTACTGAGTAAGTACTGAGTAACTACTGAGTAAGTACTAACTACTGAGTAACTGCTGAATAACTACTGAGTGAGTAATGAGTAAGTACTGAGTAACTACTGAGTAACTACTGAGTGAGTACTGAGTAAGTACTGAGTAACTGCTGAATAACTACTGAGAAAGTACTGAGTAACTACTGAGTGAGTACTGGGTAATTACTGAGTAACTACTGAGTAACTACTGAGAAAGTACTGAGTAACTACTGAGAAAGTACTGAGTAACTACTGAGTAACTACTGAGTAACTACTGAGAAAGTACTGAGTAACTACTGAGAAAGTACTGAGTAAGAACACCAAAGAGGAACTACTGAGTGTTTACTGAGTAGTTACTATTTGCACCAAAGATGAACTACTCAAGAACTAGTAGTTACTGAGGACCTAATCATTACTTACTCAGTAACTGAGCAGTAATTACTGTTTTTAACTACTTAGTAGTTCCTGAGTAGTTCCTCTTAGGTGACCTTAGTAACTACTCAGTAATGAAGCAATTTTTGTGTCCCATATTGTAAAGTGTTACCCTGAATCCTTACTGACTTTCAGCAGTAAAATGACTGTTTCGTTTTGTAATAATGTGTGAATTCTCCCGTTTTTCCAACGCTTCACAATGTAACTCGACTTTAATCTAACTGCACCGTTTCTTGTTGCTGACTTGAGTGTTTTTGACACTATAAACATGTAACCACCTCACTGCTGTCTGAGTTCTACCTGTTTAAAAGTGCATCATATGCAGGTCGGCAGGGCAAAGCAAAAGGATTTTATCTGTTATACACAAAACAAATAGATAAAAGATCTCATAAAAATAAATAAACACTAAAATTGGAGAGTTATAACCCAACAAATGTAAAGCCACTGTACTCTTTATGGTTTCATAATACAGCCTGGTTGTTTCTATTTCCATCCACATCCTGCCAACAGCTGCTCAGTCCAGAGCCGTGTAATCTGGCAGTTTAGCTCTCTGCTATTAGTAGAACACAATTATGAAAACTAAATACAGCAGAGGAGAAACAATTGCAACAGAGCAACTAGATCAAAATGATGTATATTGTGGGGCATTTAAACCCAACAGGCCTGAGCAAATGTGATTAATGTGACAGAGAATAATCTATTATGAAAAATAAACGCCAAAAATTTGGTGTTTTGAATATTTTTTTTATTTTCAAACTAAGTCTGCAACTATGATCATCAGTACCTGCACAATTCAAATAAAGCCTCACATTCTTTTAATAAAAGCTGCAGCTTTTATGCCAAGTTTTTAAATGACACCTAAAGAGAAATTACGAGTTTCATTAAGAGCAAGGGATATTTTGCTAACAGCACAAATGCACAAAGCAAAAACACTTTGCTGGTGGGTGATAATTAGATCAAGACGACGTAGGACCTGGTTTATAAATCTGCACAGCGAGGTACCGGAGTGCTCCGAGCACGTTAAACGCTGACTATAAAAGACTGATGTGGTGAGAATTAGCAATTCAATTAAAAAATCTAACACAATCCTTAAGCTTTTTGTCGATTTCTGCTACATCCAGAGCAGAGCTACACTGTCAGATGTTATATTATTTAGATTATGGCAGACTCAGAAGTGTATAAAAAGATTAATTCGTTCCACAGTGTGTGGTCCTCGGAAATAAAACCGCCTCCATCCGCAGGGAAACAGCGCCATCTGCTGGAAAGTGACAGGAACGACAGAGTGCACAGGTTTCTCTTTATTAACCACAGCTTCCATGTAAATATACAAATCAGGTTTCTCTCTTGACATGTTTTACAACACACTGACAACTTAAAATTATTTTACTGCTTAATGATCAAGCTTTTTGAAGCAACTAATCACCCAGTTTTAACTTAAAACATGTTTAAAGTGAAAATATGGATCAACGTAACACTGGGTCCAAATCTCCACTGGTTTGGTCATTTCAGTTCAGTTCAGTTCAGTTCTCCTCCTGATAGTTCTCAGTCTTCATGTCGTTCAGGCCCAGTTCTTCGTTCTGCTCAAAGGAGCGGGTGTACTTCTCCACGGTCATCTCGGGATCTGGATCTGGGGCGTAAACGTTCTGCACGAAGCTGTTCCCGGCCGGATCGTCTAGGACGAGGTGCGCGTCCAGTTCTCCCGCGATGATCCTGTCGATCTTCTTGCCGAACTCGCTCAGCTTCTCCACCCGGTCCGGGGTGCTGCTGTCCCCGCAGACAAAGGGGTTTTTGGACACGGTCAGGTCCTTGATGTCTTTCAGGAGGCCCTCCACGGTGGTGAACTTCCCGCAGAGCGCGGCCATGCCCAGCTCGAAGTCCAGCTCGGGGATGAGGACGGAGCAGGTCTCGGACTTGAGCAGGTCCCGGGTCATGTCCGAGGGCCCGGTGACGTGGAGGGTGATCCTGGTGCCGAGCTCCTCGGTGGCTCCGCCTGACTTCACCTCGTTGGTCCGGTGGCCGCAGCTGTCGCAGTTGGTGGCCATGATGACCACCTCCTTGAAGTGGGGGATCCGGACCAGCTTCATGTTGGTGGAGGCTGGGGCGTTGCACTCGGGGCAGTTTGTGGGGAAGACCAGCACCTCCTGCCTCATGGTCTCCAGGTCGTTACCAGCTGGGTCTTCACTCAGGTCATCCTCCTCATCATCATCATCAGGCCGTATCCCCAGCTGCTTATCCTGCTGGACCGTCCTCTTGAACCGGGTCACCGTGAGAGCCTCGTCCCTTTGAGGGGCCACGGGGTTCTCCACAAAACTGTTCCCAGACGGGTCCTCGATCACCAGCGTGAATTCTTCCTCGACCTCTTTGAGCTTCTTCAGTTTCTGGATGAACTCCTCTATCCGGTCCGCCACCTCGGGGTCCGCCGCCCTCCTGCCGGGCTGGTCCTGCTCCAGACCCGCGACCGCTCGGTCCAAAAGCCCCTCGATGGTAGACAGCGAGCCTTTCTGGGTGAAAGCGGGGATTTCGAAATCCAGCTCGGGGATCTTGGCGGTCGCGCTGTCCGCTTTCACGACCTCCCGGTTCAGGTCCTGTTTCGTTTTGACTTTCAGCGAGTAACAAACGCCCTGGTCCTGAATCCGGCCCGCCGACTGGATCTCCGTGTTCGACCAGCCGCAGTTCGCGCAGCTGAAGGAGCTGACGATGATTTCTTTGAAGAACGGAATTTTAGTCAGAAGCATGCGTGTCGTACCGTTCTGGTAGCAGTTCATACACAGGCTTTCGATCTCTGTGGGCTGCCAGTCTTCGTCCGCATTAATGTCCCTGAAAACGCTCCCTCCTCCGCGGACATCTTCCTCGGAAATAAGAGACATCTTAAGCTTTGTATCTTCGGTGTATAAAACTGTTCAGACGCGCAGAAAAGGACACAAATATCACTGGCCAGAATATTCCAGAGAACCGCCGAGCGTCACTGCATGCACGTTTGTTTGACAAGGACTTCCGCATTTTCTTCTTCGGTGATGGCGGTGTTTGTTGATCTCTGCTGCCCCCATCAGGTTGTTTTTAAGAACTGCACCAAATTAATTTCAGTTTTTTTTAAAGAAAATTGCAAATGAAAGGGCTTTTCTGAACCTGTTTTATTCGCATTTATAACATATTATAATATATCAAATTCGACACATTTATTAATTAAACGTTGACTTTTCACAGGTTGCTTGGTTTTTATTTTTCTGTAATCAGAATTAGAATCAGAATGTCTTTATTGTTATTGTAGCAAATACAATTGTTTCTGTATGGTGTCAGGATATAAAAAGGTTAATGGTGATAGAATAGAATGGTGTAAAAATAAATATAGAATTAAGACAGTAAACAAACAAGTACGTGTAATACATTCTAATTATTTTTGCATTTTTTTGTGCTATTTCAGTCATTTAAATATCATCATATTTTCAGCTCATCCAAAAAGATGGGTGCAAGAATTTAAATTTTTTATACCTAAAAATATTTGTTTTTATTTACAGATATCAGTCAATAATTAAAGGAAACAACATCCTCCCACCAGAGGACCGCCTGCTGAAGTTTCTCGTGGACAATAACACAGACCTTGAGGAGACCGTGCAGTGTGCCAACTGTGACCAGGAAAGCAACAAAAAGGTACAGAGACACATCGGTACAAGTGTAACAACAAAGACAATCTGGTTTACCTGCTATTTGACAGGTCTGTCAACAAATCCAATACCAAGCTGGTATCAGAGACAGGCATAAAAAAGATACATAAAAAAACAACAACAAAACATAAATAAAATCTTGTCCAGGGCTCTGTTGGCCATTCACAGTAAAGAAAAATATAACTGAATTCTTAGAAATCATGTAGTCTTTCACTGTTTGACTGTATTTATGGAGTCATTAAAGACAAATATTGAATTAAACTGTCTTCAAGCTTTGGAGAATGGATATTATTTTTGTTGGAGGCTGTTAGAATTTCTTATACTTTTGCCTTGTTGTATTATGCAAAATGATGCTAATTTCCTGTTTCATTTACCACTTTTATCTTTAAAAAAGCTTGCCTGTTGAAAATATATGCAGAATTTATTCATCTTAGTTTAGTGATGGAGCATTGCCATCCTCTAATTTATAATCTTGTAGATCTTTTGTTTATTTAAATCAAATCAGTTTAAAAAATACATATTTATTGTCACTTTTGAAATGTTTTCTGTGTGTTTTTACAGGACACAGGTATGATGTACTACTGCAACACTTGCAGCCAGCCTCTCTGTGCAGCCTGCAGAGAGCTGACACACAAGGCCAGGATGTTTTCCCACCATGAGATCGTGTCGTTGGCCAAACGCACCAAAGCCAAACACAGAAAATGCTGTGAGTGCCACCTGCAATTTACCCCAGAGTAATTACACAGTAACGAGCGCGCCGCCTCGGCTGCATTTCCTCGCCTGCGTGCTGATTATATCGTCTGACAAAGTGGTTGGTAACTTCTGTAATGTGTGRTGTGGATGTTTGGGAATAAACGTCTGTCAAAGGGAGGGGAACGCTCTGATTAATCTGCTTTTATTCTGTTTGTTACCAACTCCTGGATGAGCTGAAGTTAAAACGTTTGTCTCCCCAGCTCTCCATGAGGAACCGTACATCCTTTTCTCAACAGAAAACAAGTCCATGCTTTGCATCAAATGTTTCAGAGACATGCAAGTGTGAGAGAATTTACAAAACATAAATGATTATAACATACATATATATAT
>NW_013952539.1:608857-619057 GCF_001266775.1 Austrofundulus limnaeus
TATATATATAGTGTATATGGGGCGGGTTCACTGTTCTGTGTTTTCTGCAGGGAGAGTCGAACTCACTGCATTGATATAGAAACAGCTTACGCACACGGCTGTGAGATGCTGGACCAAGCGGTTCTGGTGAGACACTCCTGCCTGCTCATCTCATTTATACAACACTTGCCATGGGCATGATTAGTTAGTGGGAGTTATGAGCCCCACAATAGTTTGATCCAGTCAATAAAATGACGTCATTTGCTCTAACACAATAGAACTTAACTGGTTAAGTAGCTGCAACTCTCTCATTGTCTTTAGGTATATGTGTACGTTTAGACATAATTACTGAAAATAACATGCAGTGTTTTCAGCTTCAGTTTCAGTTTCAATTCTTTATTCATTTCATTAAAACAAAAAAATAATTTTATATACAATAAACAATAAAAAGAAAAGTATAAAAGGAAAAATGAGAGAAAAAATATATGCATATCAAAATCACAAATAAAATGAAATGAAAGGCAGCAGAGAGAAGAAAAAATCTTATATCTGCCCCTTTTTTCTAGAATAAGTTCAAATAACAAAAAAGTCTATGTTCTTAACAAAACAAAGACAAGAACATCTAATCCCTCTAGATCAACAATTTATATAAATACACCTTATACTTATATTTAGTCTGCTCTTGTCACATCAGGTCTGTGTTGAATCACGTGTTGTCATTTTCCCAGCCAAACTGTGGTACATATTCTTGAAAAATTGAGAAATTTAGTTATGTCATATAACACATCTTTAAAATTTAATAAACACATCTTAAACATTTTATATGTTCTTTTTATGCATGTACAATACTAGACATTTAACCCTAAGAATCATCCATAAAGTGGGGCGGTAGTATTAAACATGGATTATTGATTATTAGACTTTAAATGATTTTTAAACTCAAAAAATTGTGATCGTGTTAWACTCGAGATCGTATCATAGTAAATACAAAGAAAACAGGAAAGTTAAGACGTAACGTATTTTAACCCCAAAATATCCTGAATGGTTTTGAGTAAATAAATAGTAAATAGGCACAAAGCATAATTCTCCCAATGGTGGACGTAAAGTTACGCCCTCGACACTCGCAGCAACTCAACAGAACTAAGAGAGAAAAATAAAACGCAAAAAACTGCAACGACACGGTGAACTAAAACAATCTTATTGGAATTTTACTGCTAATCTTTCTTCCTCGTTGCTCATGTTTTGCTCTTGTCAAGAGACATTGTTTGGTTTTGCTTTATCAAATGACAGGTTTAAAATAAAATCATGCTTTAGTTAATGTATTTATATCACATAGCTTCAACTAAGGTGCACACAGCAGCTTTCAGGCAGTGTTTGGCCTCTGTCCTGCAGGTGGTCAAGGAGCTGCAGACGTCCACAGGAGAAGCGATCCACCTGCTGAGAGCGATGATCGGGGAAGTGTGTCTGAATGTGGAGGAAGAAGAAAGTGCAATCTGCAGCCTCTTCAACAGTTTACAGGTTAAATAAACTGTTTGTCTGAATCAGAATACTACTAATACATCCACACTGTCAAACCTCTTCATCCTAAACATCTCTTATCACCGTTATTGATCTATTTCTAGGCACTATTTAATACACAGGATTTATATAAAACTTACTGAAGCACCACTTTATTTATTTTTTATATTTCATATATGTGACCCAACACATCGAAACGAGGATTAAGTCCAAAAGTGGTATATGGAGAAATAGGCAAATATAGTGTTTTGACTAAACTGTTAACAAAAATTGCATTTTGTCAAAAATATAATGATCAATTATCAATGTATCGTTTGAATGAACCGTCTGAAATATAATCATAAAACAAAATTTTGAAGCACTTTTTTGAGCAGTAGCAACAAAAAATGATTTTGAGGAAAAACGCCTTAAAATTTTGAGATTTTCCCTGTGAGCTAGCAAAGTTTTGTTTCTTTTTAGCAGGGAAATCTCAATATTCAAATATAATTTGAGGTTTCCTCTATGGAAGGACATCAAAAATTCCTCATTAAAAGGACATAAAATTAGGATTCAGACCAAATATTTATGTATTATTGTAACCAACAAGACTAAGTCATATATATGGATTTAATTATGATATCAGAATGATCCAGGTATCAAAATGTATCTTTTAAAGCTAAGAATCTGAACATATAATTAGGTCATTTTGACCAAATTTGACTTAACCCTCATTTCGATATGATGGGTCACATATTTCACACATCTGAAAACTTATTTAATAGAAAAAGTGTCAAAATAAATGCAGTTTTTGTTATAAAGGCTGAAACGTCCTGGTTTAGCAGTTAAAACTTGTCAGCACTGCTCGACCACTGGATGTCTCTGTTCATCTAAATGTGAGGAAAAGAGTTCTCTGCATAAAAAGAAACCCAAAACAGCCACTGGGAAATTTTCACCATTTACTTCTTTTTTTTTTTTTTTACACAATTGTGAAAACTCATTATAAATCAGAGCTCAAGGCCATTTTCACAGCAGTGTGAGGAATAACAGTTGTTTTTTTCTCACTTTTCATCTGACAGGAGAAACTAGCAGAGAGGAAAAAGGTTCTGCTGAGAGCAGCTCAGAGGTAAAACTAATTATATATTTATTTCAAGATGATTTTATGTTTTTTTGCCACAGTTTTTGTGTTATTCTCTTGCTGACACCAGTTAAGATTTTTTTATTGCACTGAGCTCCACTGATCTCAGTGATGATGGCTGTTTGCTTCGATACAATCGCTTTCAGCAGTAAAAACAGTTTTTTTTTTGTGTGATCATTAACATTTTCACAAAGGATGATGCTGAATTAAAAGGACTTGAATACGATTACAGTTTTTTAAAAAAAGACGTCCAACTCGTGCAAAGATCCAGTTAAGAAAAGCGAAGCCACCTGCAGAGTTCTGCTTTTTACAAAAATGCAAATGAAAGGTTTGCATCAGCAACTGCAGCGAGAAGCTCTGGATGGAGTCTGCAGGCAGGACCTCAAATCAGAAAACCTTGCAAAAGTGTTGCTTGTGTCATAGTTTGTGCAGAGTTCGACTGTTTTCTACTAAATATTTTCAGGAAACGCCTCGATGCTATGATGTTAAATCCTGGTTTTCTTCTTGTTGTTGGACAAACTAAAAACTCTCATTTTCAGAGTGATAAAAAGAACAATCTTAACATTTCCTCAGGCCTTTCTTCTTCATTRCATTGATGGATATAACTCTGTGTGATTAAATCTGAATAATATGGTGAATTTCTCCGGCTGTTGGATATTTATGAGATGTTTTCTTTGCGGCCGACATCCTCCATTTTGCCCCCCCCCACCCTTCTGTATTGCCTGGAAACCATCCAGTGGTTGGGTTCCCAGAAGGATGTTAAAGGCTATTTATGTCACACTTTATGTGTTCGTCCCTGCGTCTGTGCTGCTGTGTGTTTGTTACCAGAGAGGACAGATAGATTAGCTCCTGGAAACACTGAGTATGTTGTTTGTGGTTTCACCTCCTGAGCCGAGTCCTTTGTGTATTGTGGTAGGCATCAATTTGAAGGTGTAGTCTTACAAATGTGTGTGTGTTTGTGTGTGTGTGTGTGTGTTTGCAGTCAGCACGAGGAGAAGGAGAAAGCATTAAAGGAGCAACTGTCACACCTTTCTGCCCTCCTACCAACACTCCAGGTGAAGCGCAGACAGTAAATTATTTCAGAAACCATTTGAACGTGTTAGACCAGTGGTCCCCCAAACTACGGCCCGCGGGCCGGATCCGGCCCACCTCCCCATTTGGTCCGGCCCCCAGAACAATACCAGAGAGCATTTAGGTTATTTTTTCATATATGTGTATTTATATTTGATTATAAAGTTGGACTTTTGCAATAAAATGTTCCTTAATTATGAACTATTTTCATTATTAACTATTATTAGTTAGTAATTATTTCATACATACACACATATAACGTGATATTCTGTTCCACCCTTCTGCGGTATGTGCCCCTATCTGGCAACCCCCAGAAAAAAATCCTAAACCCGCCCCTCTCAAAGAGATAACAGAATAATGGTGAAAAGATTAGGTAAGAGAAAAATTGATTCATAATGCAGGGCATTTAAGCTGCAGTGGACAAATGATTATTATTTTTGTTCATCTGTCAAGAGGTGGTGGCGGTATTCAGAGAAAACAATCTGCGGCGACACTATGAATCCCGTCACAAAGACAAGTATGATAGCTTGCGGCCAAATGTGAGCAAACAAACTCTCAAAGCTAAAAAGTGGACTGTTAGCTCAGCAGAATACATACTGTGAAGAACCCACAGAGGGTTATTTGATTGTGCTTTCTGGAAAACAATAAATTTTTACATTTAGGCACTCCTGCAATAGTCACACTTTTTTTTTTGTTACAAACTGACTCCGGCCCCCCACCAGAGAAGGGAAAAGTTATGTGGCCCTTACAGGAAAAAGTTTGGGGACCCCTGTGTTAGACTGAACTCATCCTTTATGTCACGATTGAAAGTGTAAATCGGTGAAAGTAAACAAGTGATGTGAGTTATTGTGTTTAAAATAGAGTTTTTTTGTTATTATTATAAATGGCCCTTACAGGAAGCAGTGATTCTTCAGATGCTCTTCTCAGGTTTTGGATGTTCTTGTTATTTATTGTAYTGTGAAGATGGAAACACTGAACCTCCGGTGTCTTTAGGTCCACCTGGTCACCTGTTCAGCCTTTCTCAGCTCAGCCAACAAGTATGAGTTTCTGGATATGGGCTACGTGAGTATAACTACATAAACAATAAACTGTTTTATTATTTTAGATTTTTTTTTATGTGTATCATGATATAGTCTCCACAGAGGTCTRTAAAGTACTTGAAAAAAAACTAAGTAAAATTACACGAACAGAAAACAACTTTGGTAAAAAATAAATTTCACTGATGAGAAAACTACTCAAGTAAAAGTTATAAAAGTGTTCACAAAAATTGGGAAAGTAAAAGTAAAAGTAGTTTTACACACTCTCTAAGAAATAAACTGTTGAATTTACTGAACCAAACTGGTTCCACTCGGCCAGGTTGGGTAAAATAAGCAATATATGTTTATTTGTTGCTCAGTTTACTTGACTAATCTTAGTGGAACCAGTTGACATGACTTTGTTGAGTAAATTCAACACTTAATTTTTTTTAGAGTGCATTTCATCTTCTTTCATGATGAGTTCAAACATGTTTAATTTTATAACTAGGTGTTACATTTTAAAGTAAAGAAGTAAAAGTATCAGTTTTAGCTTTAAAATGTCACAAAGTAAAAGTAGCTATTTAAATAAAGAGTTTGTAAAAATACAAATCCTCACAAAAACTACTTAAGTACTGTAACTAAGTACTTGTACTTATTTACTATAAACCTCTGAGTCTCCATCTGTACACCTGTAAATTGTCWCTTTTCACACTCAAAACCTCTGATCCACTCATAACTTAAAAAAACCTGATACACATCAGACTGAGCGTAACCCCAGCTTTAAGGTCGAGGTCAAATGTCAAAGGTTATCTTTGCTTGTCTGTGCCATTGCTATAGATTGCTGTAATAGTTGATATAAAGTGCTTTTAATGTAGCATCACTGCAGCACAAGATAAGTAAAGAGTAATTAAAGCTGCAGTTGGTAACTTTTAAAAATATATGTATGTTTTACATATTAGTTAAAACTGTCGCTAYGTCCTGACAGATGTATGGAGGTAAATTTGTGTTTTTATGATTCAATCAAACAAAAAGCATCTTCTATTGTTAAGATGCTTTTTGTTTGATTGAATCATAAAAACACAAATTTACCTCCATACAGATGGATAATAGACAGATAATCTGTGAAAAATTAAAACTTTTTTGGCTCCTACAGCCATTTGTTTAAATGTTCCACTCCCTATCAAAAACAGCCAATCAGAGCTCGGGGGGTGGTCTTACTGGTGTCAATCATTCTCATGAATAAACTCATCCCTCCCAGCTCGGCAGCTGCGCTCACACAAGCTCATGCTACAGCTATGCTAAGCTAACTTTACAGGAAAACTGCCAATTTCTGAGTGGAGCCTGCTCTGAAAACATAAACAGAAGAAGACCCAGGACCTAAATCAAAGTAAAAAAAAAAATAGAATTAGAATCTGGAATAAAATGAGGGTAAATATCAGTGGTTTTTCAGAAGTGGAGGAAGCTACTCGTGAAAGTATCTCTTGCTCGATACAGAAAATTCACAATTGAATTCGATAATTTAGTCTCATGGTTCAATATCTTTTCGATACAAAAAAAGACATCTATCCCTGCCCCTTTTAACTTGTAATTTATTTAATTGAATTACGAACCTTTGTTTAACCTCAAAAGTACAGTTTTTAAATTAAATGTTGCTGAAACAGCGAGTGTCTCAGTGGATCTGAGCTCGACACTGCAGGTGGAGTAGTCGAACGCAGATCCACTGATCCTTCAACACAGAGCATCTTCAGAAGACAAGTTGATAAAATAAACTTTAAAAACCTGTATTGTTTGATACATAGGGTGAATTGAACCTAAAGCTCTGTATTGAACGATTCCATACACATGTATTGTTAGTATAAAGTATAAACATAAAACAGAAACATTTTAACAAGACAGTTTGGATTAGTGAGCACAATATTAAGATGATAAAATACTCATCAAGAATCTTTGGATGTAGAAGGAGTTAACAATTTAAGAACATTTTATTGGTGGTCAGAGAAAACTTTCTGTATTTAATCGGCTGAACTGGAAGCTGTCCGAAACGAGTCAGTGAGGTGAAACGGGTCGCTGAATCAAACTCAAGTATTTTTATTTTATTTTATTTTTTTATTTTTTTTTTGCTTACACAGCAACTCATGGAGAGACTGAAGAGGATCGCAAAGCTCCCACATCGCCTGCGACCAGTGCAGAGCAGCAAAGTGAGTGCATTTCCTCTGATCATTTTCACTATAAATTATGTTTTAGTCCCTCCCAGCACCTGCGTTTCTTTTTATGCTACACTATAAAGAAATGACCAAGACACACAAAACATAAAGAATCAGAACTCTGTGGTCCAATAAGGAATAAAACACGATTATAATAAACTTAATGAACTTCATGCACTAAACATATTTAGTTTTAGAAATGCATTTATTTTAGTTAGTTTTTTTTTTTTTTTTTTTTTTTGGGGGGGGGGGGACTCATCAGAAACGGTTTTGTACAAAACAAGTGATTCCAACATGTTGGAGTGTTTTAGTGAATAAAAACATCAGGGATGTCACAATTAGTGATGTGCAGATCGATACTGAAATATCAATACTACCGATACCAGATTTTTATGTTCTAGAATTGATATTGAAATCAAAATATCGATACTTTGATACTTTAGTTACTTCACATAAAGTATATCATTAACAGGAAAATAGTGGAAAATAACTAAACTATTCCACACTTGTCTTGATCATATGTGGTTGGAGAGAACTACTTTTTCTTCCTCTTGAGTAATGCATAAGCCGTAAATCAGTCAGTCTATAGATGTATGGCAGGTCATTTTAACATAAAATCTGMTTCGTTTGACTGTTGTTACATTTTAGATGAGGGGTTCCCAAACTTTTCATGCCATGGCCCCCCCAAACAGCATTAGCTCTGGCCAAGGACCTTCTTGCAAACCCACAAACCATGCTACAAAATAACAACATAACAACTTTTAGAATATTTCTCACTTTTATTCATTATTCAAAAATTATTATATTTCTTTAGAATAAGAGTTTTAAATTGTGCTAAACAAATACAAGGTCAGGGCTAGAAAGACTTAATTAAATAAATTACTATGTCATGTATTATTTATAAAGCGGTGATTTGAAAAACGCTACTTTTTAAGATTTACCAGACACATTATGTGTGTTATCACAAAGTATCAGTGTCGGATCAGTATCGCCGATACCAGACAAATTTTATTTATTATCAGTATTGGTAAGAAAATTGGCAGTATCGAACATCACTAGTCACAATTATAGTATTTTAGTTGACAATTAGCTGCCCTACAGAAATGTTAAATTTGCATTTTAAAGATGCTGACTCAGCGTTCAGTGTTCTCCTGTTTTTCCAGAAAAAGTTGTAGTGTCCAAGAGTGGGGACCTCTTCTCAGGAATGCACAGATGTGTTATGTCTCTTGGTTTTCCAGCTTCAGAGCTCGGCATATATTACCATATTAGGAAGAGGAATGCTTAAGGTATTCCGTGACAAAATTTATGATGCCTCTGTTGAACTACACTGTGCAACCTGTAAAGAGGCTTGTACGCCCCTACCCTTGGCCTTCGTACTTCATCTTTCTTACTTGGTGAATCATTTGGCTTGGAGGCCATAATTTGGTTTTTGGCTGTAATCTCCTGGACTGCAAAATAAAGATTCCTGCTGTTCAACCAGCCTGTTTCAGAGTTTCTCTCTTCACTGAGCAGCAGCCGTTCCGCAGAACCAGAAGACGTGGTTTTTTACACCTCAAAGTGTAATTTCATAGTTTTCCTTTGCTCTTCACTTTTCTCTGTAAGTCTTGTTTCTTGGTGTCGTCTCTTAGATCAACACGGAGTACAGGAGTGAGTTCGCTCGCTGCTTGGAGCCTCTGCTGCAGATCGGACCCCGCCGCCCCCCTTCCGTTGCCGGTTCCACAAGCATCGCGACGAGGTCAGATCTTTTAACCCCCCCCACCCGCTGCTAAATTATTCCCATCAGGTGAAGAGACGGCTGCCCAACCAGGGGCGTCTTTGAGCTCCTTTCAAGAAAAGACAGAAGCTCAGGTGGAAAATTTCCCACTTGTGAGGCAGCTGAGATCAACCCCCCCCCCCCCCCAAACAGTTTGCCAGTACAGATGGAGAGGGGGGAAAGGAGGCGCCGCGCTGGATGCCACTATGCCAGTTATTCTGTCTGTCTGTCTGCAAGCTTTGTACTCTGATATGTTTACGTAATTCACCTTGTTACAGGAGGTCTGGGTGGGAAGCGGATCCCAATTTAGAACATTCAGGTCCTGCTGGTTGTTTACGTGATGAATGGATGAGGAGTTGTGGTCGCACTTCCTGGACAGAGATTATTAATCCTGCTGGCGGGTGTTTGAAGCCAAAACCTTCATTAAAATGTCTCCAAATTAAAAGCAAAGCTGGTTWTATTTATTTATCACATGCATACATTCATCATTGTTTTGTTTTGTTTTTCCACCTCAGTGTCTCCCAACTATTCACAGGTCTTTAAGTCCACCCACWAATGCCAGCATACTGACAACTTCTCTTTCCAGCGTGTTTAGCGCCCCTGCCAGTACAAGACACAAGGTGGGCCGGGTCCGGTGTCCTGGCCGTGCTGCCGGCTGGCCTGCACTATTTTTATCAGAACTTCACAGAACTCTCTTTGATTCTGCTGCAAGTTGGCACAGGGCGCGAGCCGGACGCTTTGGTTCCGGCCCATTGATGTCACTGTTTTAGGACAAAGTCTTTAATCGGCGTCACTGCTGTGAGGACAGAGGCTGGGCGTGCAGACGGTGACCTGTAGGAGGGAGTGAGGAGGATTTATGCTTTTAGACAGGTTCGCTGCTGCTTTAGCTCCGGACGGGACGCAGGAGACGTAAGAACCCGTCAGGTAACTGTGTGCTTATTTTAATGCAGTTTAGGTTGCAGTTTTGATGCTTAGGAGAAGTGACAGCAGTGAAGTTAAAACGGGTGTAATAAATTTGCAGGTTTTAATGAATTTCCAGAGAGGCGATGGAAACCTTTGGATGACAGTGATGCTTGACAGGACTTTTCCATTGARTTTATTATTCATAGGTAGAAAAGCAAATAGATTTTTCTATAAATTCAGCAGCAGTTGGTGTCTGACAGGATGCTTCCTGCAGTTGTTATAAAAACCATCCTTTCTATCAGGATTTCGATCAGTTGATGCAACAATGTTCTTTACTGTAAATAACTCACTGTCCAAGTCTTTAACAGGTTGAGTTGGGACACAGTCTGGATGCTCAGAGGGCAGCGATTGTTTTGAAATCTGAAATGGATGAACTCGCATCTCAGACAGAAATGACTTCTATCAGGGCTATTCAACTGGTGGCCCGCAGGCCGGATGTGGCCCGCGAGTGACCAAAATTTGGCCCGCCTATTGGTTCATTCATCTCTTATGCCTAAACCCTCGGGTTTTCTTGATGTTTTTGCTCGAAATACCATGCTGAAATGTAATTGAGTGTATCTCAGCATTTACAAACTCTACTTA
>NW_013952539.1:619319-621115 GCF_001266775.1 Austrofundulus limnaeus
GTTACAGAAGTTTTAGTACAGAAATAATTTTGCGTTTTGTCATTCTGCACAGGACAGACAATGATGGTACCATTAATAAATGTTAGTTAATGTTAAATTTTTATATGCAAAAGTTATTAATTTTTTTCTTACCTATCTGAAAAGATTTGTTATTGAATGTTTGTTCTTTTGAAAAAATATCCAAACAATTATTTTGTCACCATATAAAGTATATAAAATAATGAGAAATTATATTTGACTTCAGTTGGATCATATTCACTCAAAATCAAGTAAAAAACACTTTCAACATATTTTACAACATGTTTTGGTATTGCTTTCACTTGCTTTAAAAACAAATTTCAAACATGTTTCCTTTACAGATTTGTTGTAATGTATTTACAGATTTGCAACAATCCCATTTTGTACAGTTTGTTTACTTTCCGATTCAACTGCTTGTCGTCTGAATTGTGTTTGGTGGATATAAAAATAGAAATGGATTCTTAAATTTCTATTGATACCAAACATGTCAAGGTTCAACTTATAGATCTTAAAAGAAGTTAAAAGATATAGAAAACTGGAAATTCTGTTTGGATTAAGAGGTTAATTGCTTTAAGTTTTTGATTATCACTACTTTTATAGGGTTCTATATGTTGTATTCATGATTAAATGCAGCAAAATAAAGTATTTCAAAGGTAGCAGATGTTTGTAATACTTGGTTTATTTACATAATGACTTTAGTTGCTGGATGTTCGGCCCCTCAGCTGTTGACCTGCAGTAACTGTGGCCCCCGGAGCAGTTTAGTTGAATAGCCCTGACTTAGTCTCTAAATGAGAGGAAGAGTCATGAAACATTGTCTGCTCTCCACAGGCTCCAGTCCCCGCTGTCGTTAACGTGCCGCTCCCCGTCTCTCAGCGAGATGCCTCAGGGCTCTGTGTTCGGGCGAAGACCCACATCTCACAGGAACATCTGCACCAAGGTCCTGCTGGCGGAGGGCAGGGAAACGCCTTTCACCGAACACTGCCGCGGCTACGAAAACACTTACAGGGTGAGTGAGCGGGCTCGGGCTGAGATCATCCCATCAGAAGGTGAAACCAGTTGGACAAGAAAACAGAAATGTTTTACTGTATGTGAGAATAATGAAAGGATTTAAAGGTCTTGTAGGATTTGTAAATCATTTATTCCTCCTTGGGTTTACAAAAAAACTTACACCATGACACTCACCAACCAGTTTTATCAATTCGAACATCACAGTTTTACTAATTTACTCACAATTGATGTCAGTTTTAACTTCTTCTGTGTCTTRTGAGACTAATTTATCTTCATAATTTATACCTAAAACAGCAACTGCATTCGTTTGAATATTTTCCAAATCTGGCCAAAGAAAATGTTTTGAATCAGATGTAGGAGGTGAGCTTAAGGTGGTATTAAGCTTCTSCCACATATTGGTGGCCCSTACGGTTCCATTTTTAATGGTAACTCGTAATATTTTTCTCATGAAAATATCTTCTGTGCACTGTGGAAAAACACTGTTTTTCCTCATGTTGGCAATAGACAAAGTGTTATCATAAGATTTTTTATGGCTGATTGGTGCTCAGAGAATAGCAAAAAACTGCAGATTTTGTCGTTTTCTGTCATTTTTGAAGTAATAAATATGTCTGTAACATTAATTATTGCTGAAAATAAGCTCTTCACGGCTGTTCAAGGTTATGACGTCAGACCTAGATCAAGTCACTTTTTCTCTCTCATTATAGCTGAAAGCTATTTTTAAATCCCTAATCTGCGCTGTGGAAGCCAGTTTATGTTTTATTTGCATGCAT
>NW_013952539.1:621891-629010 GCF_001266775.1 Austrofundulus limnaeus
TGTTTCTTCACTCGAGGTGACCCCTACACATATATCATATGTCATAAAGTGATTTCCTGTATTAAATAGAATTTTATATTTGCCCTGATTTTCGGTTTAACTTCTTACATTTACAAAAACAGACATTAGATTTTCTTGAGTTTTTTCCTGTTTAAAGTGGTTTCCTCCTAACAGTTCCCCATGACCCAGACAGGAGAAGAGGGGTAAAGAAAATAGATGGATGTTAGACTTACTAACAAGAAAACTGTCAGGAAAATGTCCCCTTTCTGCTTTTAGTTAGAGAGCCCGTAAAAGCAGAAGCTTCAATTCCTCCAGCAGCTCATTTTTAACTTGATGGAAACAAAGCTCTCACACAAATACGTGCCTCGGAAACGTCACGTTTCTGTCTCCCCCACAGAATCTGCAGACAGAGATCCAGAATCTGAAAGACCAGGTCCAGGAGCTGCACAGAGATCTGACCAAACACCACTCCATCATCAACACGGACAAGATGGGCGAGATCCTGGAGCGGTCGCTGCACATCGATAACCAGATAGCTGCTCAGTACTCCACTGTGGAAACCATGAGGGTCATCTTTGAAGAGGTGATTCAAAGAGCTTCATGTTGTGGAAATATTCACACTGACTGAAATCTGTTAACATTTTCTGGAGCACATGAAATGTTTTGTCAGCTCTAAATGAGTGTTTTTGTTTACAGATCTGGGAGGAGACTTTTCAGAGGGTTACTAACGAGCAGGAGATTTATGAAGGTTTGTCTTTAATTCTTATAACACAATCTGTCCCCTTTTCTAATTTAATAGTTCCTTTGTTCACTGACTGCAGCCCAACTTCATGACCTGATGCAGCTGAAGCAGGAGAACTCTTACCTGACCACCATCGCCAGACAGATCAGCCCCTACATCCTGTCCATCGCCAAAGTCAAGGAGAGGCTGGAGCCCAGGTGTGGAGGCCTCACGATTGTCACATTGTCGACCTGTCTCGGCAATAATCCTTCAGAACATTTGTTTGCAGTAATTATGTTTTATGTTCACGTTTGTCTGATTATTCAGGCTTCAGGAGCCTAAGGAGCACCTTGATGACCGAACTGAAACAATGCTGAAAATCTATGAAGACAGCTCCATGGCCCTGAAGGAGAGCCAGGACAGGTGCTCGTTTTTTTCTTCTTCTCAGCTCTTTTTTTTGTCAAAAACAAGCAGCTTCAGAGCATGAAAGAAGGGAAAAAAATCACCAATTTGTAAATATTTCTTTATGTTTGACCTTAGAATAAGAGTATTTTGGTTTATATTTATGTTAGAAGTCAATTTGTGCCTTTTCAAGCATTAACATTTATTGATTGCTGCTTAATTTAAAACAGTTTATATCTACGGAAGAAGATTAGGCCCACTGGGAACAAAAAAAAAAGAATTTTGACTTTAATCTCATAATTCTGACATTTTTCTCAAAATTTAAATCACAATTCTGACCAAACACAGAATTTTGACTTTAATCTCAGGATTTTGAAAGAAAGGGAAAAGCCTGAATTCTGACTTTACTATCAAAATTCTGAGATAAAAGTCAAAATTCTGTCAGAATTCTGAGATTAAAGTCAGATTTGTTTTTCCCAGTGGCCCTAATCTTCTCTCGTATATCATTGTTGAAAACCGGTAAATTTATTTTTTGGTCTGACAGAAAAAAAAAACAAAAACAGAAATAGGACAAAAATAAGATTTTAGCCAAGTTTAAGGTCAAAATCTTAAAGTTTTAGGATTAGAATTGATTCCAMGTTTGGACAAGAAGTGAATGTTTTATTCTTTTTGTTTGTTTTTGTGTGTTGTTGTTGTTGTTGACAGCGAACAAAGTTGTATCACAGACCAAGACAAAAGCAAGAACAGCCGACCGCTGATGCTGGAAGCAGTGGAGATTTCTGTCAAGAGCAGCTGAGCGGGCAGGCAGAGGGGCCCCTCGGAGGGGTCCAGCACCAGTGACATTCCATCATAAACACTGTGCCGTTTGATTCCTGAACCCCGCCATCCYGGTTCAGTGGAACAACACGCCTTAAACCAGCCGTAACAAGCCCAGGATGGTGTGTTTTTTCTCTGCTGCCTGCAAATAGTGCAGAACATGRCATTTTCTGAGCAGCAGGGAGCTGTCAGCAGCRTCTGAGGTGAGCTCCTGGATTGACTCTAACTGGATGAACACGACGGCCGGATACTCCCAGCTGTCAGAGCAGGACGCTGACACGCTCCTGTGTTGCTTTAGTGTTATTTAAAACTGGGAGACATCCTTCATGYTAAAACTACAGTATCCGATCATTAACATGTTTATATTTTAGCTGTTGAGATAATTATACTGAGAGCGGGGTTTGGGCCRTGACAGCCTGAATCCGGTTCTTCAGACGGTTGTTGAACCAGTTTGACAGCACGCGTGGAAGACAGAAAATGCAATGATGGTTGTGTCGTTTGCGTTGTCGTCAGAGGTCACCTGTCAGATGTGTCAGCTCAAGCATCACTGTCTGTTACCTGCCGTTACTGCTTTACCTGCACTTTTTATTTCCACATGCCCAAAAATAAGAATAAGGGATTGCCAGTGTGTGTGAATAATGATGAACTCACCTCAAGGAGGACATATCATGAAAAATTGACTTTTTTAGCCAATAAATACATTTTGTTGTGAACTCCAGTGGTGGACAGTAATGGAGTACATTCACTTGAGTACTGTACTTAAGTACATTTTTTGAGTAACTTTACTTGAGTAATTATTTTTTTGGGAACTTACGACTATCACTCCACCACATTTCAAAGACAAATATTGCACTTTTGACTCCACAACCTTTTTTAAAAGCTTGTTAGTTACTTGTTRCTTTTGGTTCACCATAGTTTTGTGATCCTTTGCTGTTTTTCGTTCTTGAAATGCATTTGGCCACACGTTATGTTCCTCACATGGGAAACCAATCACAGTCAGAACTCACGTCTAAAATAGATTTGGAATTACATCATCCTAGTTAACGGTGGCAAGCTGAGCTTCACCTTCATTTCAAACAGAAGCCAGCAATGGAGACGGCTGAAGAAACTTAAGYAGAGAAACCAGAGCRGCATGGCCATATCTCAGGTCAATGTTTGAGATTTTAAGACTGAAAAACTTTGTATCAGTTTAAACATCTTTTCTGTTCACTGCGGATAAACTACATTTCTGCATTTAAAGGTACAGTGTGTAGGATTTGTTGTTTTCAGCGACATCTAGTGGTTGAGTGGTTGAATCATCCTCCCTGGTCCTCCCCCCACCCCCACCCCGGCTTCCAAATGCAAAAGAGTTGCTACGGTGTCTCTCAGGTGTCAAAAACCTTTGATAATTCCAACCGYGATGTCTACCAGCAGCTTCAGGGCTAGTGATGTTTCAAGYGGTAAGATTATGAGCTTTAATAAGTAAAATTATCCCAGCTACAATGACAGACAACAAATATTACATTTATAGTATTACAACTAAAACCATTTTTGACGCCGCCACCGCAATTTGTCCTTCATGAGCCTTCGTAGACAAGATGGCGGCTGCCTGTAGTGGCGACCCGCGACCATGGAGATATAAACAGCTTTTTATAAGGAAAAAATAATAAAACAAGGTCTTTGTCTGCAATGATTAGACATGTTTTTTTTATTATTGTCATTAGTGATTATCTCAATTTCGGCCAAAAGAATTGACAAAATCCTACACACTGTGCCTTTAAGAACTCACCACTCACTTTATCGCATTTTTATGCTGAAGTCTTTACAGGTGTAAAATTTGTAGCAAATTGGTTCTACGTGTCGATACATCAGGTGGTTTCTGAGAGATACAAGGTTCTGTAAAATCACACAAGGAAGTTTCTTCCTTTTTTTTTTACTTTGGAGCACGGGAACTCGTCTCCATTTATTCAAAGAACTCTCCTCTCTTCTCTCCATACAGCGGAGGAAAAACAAAACAAAAATCTATCAGGGTCAACATGGCTACCACATCAAGCCGCCMCTTTTTTTTCMAAGTCAAAGCACACAATATAAAACTTTATCGCAGGCGGCTATAAAACCCAGTGCTGAGCTTCCAGGACTGGTTTCACCTGACCAAATCTGTTCCTTTTATTGCCTGGAACAGATCCATCAGGTGGGTTTCTGAATTTTATGCATTTTTGCTGAAATATCGCCCACCAGTGGTTCAGAGGGCAGGTTGTTATAAAACCTGGTGCTGAGCTTCCAGGACCGGTTTCACCTGACCAAATCTGTTCCTGTTATTGTCTGGAAGTGATCCATCAGGTGGGCTTCTAAATTTTATGCATTTTTGCAGAAATAATGCCTGCCAGGGGTTTCTGGCTGAATCCAGGCGGGAGAGCGGGTGCTGGACGTAGGACCACGGTTCCACCTCACTGGATCTGTTCCTTTTATTCCCCTGCATCAGCACAAGCAGTCCTGTGCTGGAAATCAGCCGTTTCACCTGCCGGAGCTCGCCCAACGACTTTTGATCGCTTATATCTCCACATGGGAACGTCCCAGGAACTTGCAACCACTTCAAGTTGTAGCGGAGATCCAGAACATTAAAATGAGCCGTCTCCCACCCGGATCCGACGCTCAGAGCCGGCGCTAGAGGCTCCGGAGTAAATTTTTATTTATTTATTTATTTTACCTAAGTTTCTTCTAAACTAACAATTACAATGAATTACAGAGAGCAGAGTGTTTTTGTGTTACTCATCCTTTTCAGATTGTAGGAGAAAATCACAAAAAAGCATCGCAGGTCCGAAGGAATGTTACTTTATTCACCAGGTTAGGCTGTAACTGTGCCTGAGTGAGACCGGCATCAGTGTTGTCTGAAATCAGCTTTATCTGTGTATCATGTCCAGATTTTGTCCTGAAATGTAAATTGTGCAATATCTTTTCCCGTTCTTCGGCCATCTTTGCAGCATTTTGCCCTGTTAGAGAGCGGCAGCAAACTAGCCCGTACTCTTCATTTCTCCCTCTTTGTCTCTTTTACATGCACAACATATCCCCTCTACAGCAGGTRATGCATGAAGGGATTTACTTTCTGCAGCAAAGGCAGGGTCATCTGGAAGAGCAGCCTTGGTTTGTTCGAAAATTTCAAAATTTTAAATAAATTAACCGATAGATTTGGGGAATAAAAATGTTTGATTTTTTTTTCTCCCCTTTCATATTCCGACTCAAAACCCACAACTCGGCACATAGCAGTAATTCAAGGTGAAACATGCCCACAGCACAGAAACAAGGGTGGCCTCTATTCTGGGCTCAGGTACGGATAATAATGAGGAGACAGACTGATGGCCTCAGCAAACAGAAGAAGAAGGTTATTTACATTGTGCAGCCGGAGCTGAAGTGGGTTTGTTCAGAGGAAATATTGGGGTCACATTGGCCTTAAGGAACAGTCGTGCTCTGCAGAGGAGTCAGAGGTGCAGATTCATTAAAAATACATTTGTGACAGCGGAGTAACAAACGACCGTGCTCGTGCTCCGGTCCTGTACTTCCCTCCCCACAGTCATTCATCATCTGCTCTCATCGAACCGGCAGCCTCGCGTTCATTATTCCCCTCTCCTCTGAGTCTCTGCCGTGCTTCTTCACCCACTGTGTGCAGGGGCGGTAATAAAACTATAAAGGCTATTTCGCTCCTCGCCAAGATTTATTCTGAAAGGCATTTATAGCACATGGTGCTCGTTTCTTTAACCGACAAAAATTGTGCCATTTATTTTACAACGGAACGTGGGAAGACGTCCCAATTGTCAYGTTGAGGAGGAGGAAAAAAAAACCATTAAAGATGAAAAAGAAAGATAAGGGTATGATAAAATAAAAGTTTAATAAGCTCATTTAAAAATGGGTCACTGATGAAATCAAAGTGTTGCATTAATATGAATTAAAGCAAATAGAAGAGATGAAACTACAAATGGTTACATAAAGATAAAAAGAGTTAAAAGTCAYATTTCTGCTAATGAGCTACAGTTTTACTGACTTTTACAATATTTATAAGAGAGAGCCTAATTATTTATCTATTAATGCATTTTGTTTGTTTTTTCAAATAAAGGCATTTTAAAAACGATATAACCTGATTTAAAGTGGTCTAGCTTGTATTTATTTTGAATTTTTTTGGTCACTTTGATTTACTTTGTGATGTTCTCATTTTTATTGCTGCATGATTAGGGTAGACCGGGGACAGTTGCAACACCTTTTGTATTTGACTCTGTTACTCAGAGATGGTTTGCATTAGACAAACCAAACTTTAATACAATAAACTTACATCTGTCTGTTAGTAGTCAAAACCACTTATAGATTATTAAAGCATGTACATTCTTCACAATTTGCATTTGAAAGTGAAAAGTCAGATGTTGCAATTGACCCCGGTACTGGGGACAGTTGAAACACTGTTTGGGGGTGGTTACAACATATTTTTAATGCAATATATTTCACTGTAAATAAAAGTTTTATTATATTTATATTCATATTATTGCTAAATTAATAAAAACTGTAAGTCATAATGATATTACAGTGTTATTTATTTATTCTGTTTGGTCAAATGACGAATAGCGATTTGCCTTGATGCGTAGACCTTATAAACAGATGTCAAAGACTCTAATTCAGAGATTCTCAACCTATGGGCCGCGACTCAATTGTGGACCGCGAGCGCCACCTTGAGGGCCTCAAAAGAACAATAGTTTTTAAGTTTGGGCCGCAGAGGGCCGTGGGACCGCTTTGATTTCGAATTAGGTGCAATACACTTTCTCACCACTAGTAGCAGTAGTGCACCACTCAGATATTTAACAACTTTTTTAATATGTAGAAGAAGAACCTTCGAAACCTGCTGAGAATGGAAACTTATTTTAAATAAAAAGTAGAAGCAAAAATGTTAGTAACTCGTCAAAAAACACCAAAGTTTGTCACTGATATGAAGAGCAGCTTCTGATTTCACCATGCAATATTTTAAAACTTCAAAACATTATCAAATACAGTTGCAGATACAACTATATTTTAATTTGCAATGTTATTGTTTGTCACTAATACGAAGAGCAGCTTCTGGTTGCAAAAGTTTAAAAATGCTATATTTTCATTTGTATTTAATCAAATTTATTTTTACATTTTTTTAATTTGAAACATTTTACATTAAACATTTTTAATTTATT
>NW_013952539.1:630128-633429 GCF_001266775.1 Austrofundulus limnaeus
CCATATAAGTTTGAGCTGGATCACAAAAACAGTGACAACAGTATAACAAAAATAAAGCTGGGCAAAAAAAAAAAAAAACACGTTGGTTCCTCAAAAACTGTTTTTTTTTTTTTTCAAATAAATCCTGGAGCAGTTTTTGAAACTGTTTACTTTTTCTTTACAAGGTGGGACATCTAACTGAGCCTAGTGTGAGTGTCATCACTCTAGCTTGTTTCTGTTTGGAGAAAAAAAATGATGTGTTGCTACTGTCCCCAGTCTCCCCTACTATAAATTTAAATTCAGATTTTGCTCCCTAAACGTTAAAATGACAGTGATGAGCTTTAAGTTAAAATTGAAGAATTAATTGGAGAGTTTGTAATTTAACTGAACACACTCCAAAGTCATTATATCTTAACCTTCATTCAAGAAARCCCACCATGTTTTTCCTCCTTGTTTCAGTTTTTAATTTGAAYCATTTTGCCAAGAAACAAAACCTTTCCCAAACATTGATAAAAAAATAACTGCTGCCCTCTTCTCTGCTGACCTCTGTTGACCGGAGGGGAGTTGGAATCAATTCTGAAGCCATTATCGTGGGCGACAGACGCACAAAGCTTGGATGTGAGAAGGTGAAGGGTTGAGAGTGGCGTCCCGGGGGGCCCGCGATGCCCGAGGCATAAAAATGTCACTCCTGAATCAATTTCACATGCGAACACTTTTTTTAATCTCAGACTTTCTGAGCGTGACTGCTTTCTTTTAGTTCCCTCACTGCTGGATGCTAAGTGCTTTAAGTGAGCTGTCCGGTCCAGATGAAGTGGGACTTTATCGCTCTCTCCATCAAAATCCTTCGGTCCAGAACAAAAAGCTCCAATAAAACTATAAACCTAACCCAATTTATAAACATTTAGAGTAAGAACTACTTATGTTCATTATTTATTTCAGCTGTGAAAAGCTGCTCAGACAGACACATTTTCATTCTTGTTCACTCAAAATAAATACACTATTTGCATTTTTCTTCATGTTTATTTAAAATATTCAAATATGCCAACACGTCTGTTCTTTTTCAGCAACTTGCGTCTCTTTTAGAATCAAAAAGAGAGACGCTGAAAGGAGGCTGGGGACCATCAATTGTGAATGAAGGCTGTTGTTCTGATTGTTTTAAAGTGTCAGAATCCGGCAAGAAACTCAGCCAACCATGGCTCTTTGTGTCGTTTGAACAATTATTTATTGCGAGCATCACAGCTAAATCACTTGCTGCAGATTTTGTCTGAAAGGCAAGAGGTGATTTTTTTAAAGTTTGTAGCCTAAGTACATTAGCTAAATATCTAATAAATAATTGAACCTATTTTAATGGGTAATAATCATTTGACAAATTGATTAAATACAAAAACAAGCCAATACAATAATGGTTAGAACTTAGTTTAACATAAATTGAGCTGAAAATTTGCGCGGTAGAAGCGGTGAGTCATCCGAGCACTATGACTTCTTTGCATAACTTTGACAGTGAACACTGCAAATTCTCACGACTTTTACTCAAAGTGACAGATTTTGGGGTAAAGTTTATTGGATGTCGATGAAACAAATGCTTTGAGCATCTTGCAAGATGTGGCGGCCATCTTGAAAAAAGAAAAACCCCACAAACTCTGAACTAGTGAGCCGTATTCGTTCCTTTGAAGTATTTACAAAATAAAAGCCTAACATCCTGACATTTATTTTGTATTTGGATGAAGAACCAGTCGAAGCTTTTTATCGGGGAYAAATAAAAGTTGCTTTCAGTCATTGCTTCTCTTGTGTTAGAAGTGTGCACACATGAATCTCATGCGTTCATTTGTTCCGACGTCTCCGGAGATCATCACCAGCCAGAACAGAGCTGACAAATGGAGTTGTTCTCGCAGCACGGTGAGCGTGTCCTTGACTCGGCGAACTCACAGGTGTGAGCTTCAGGATGTGTGAAAGCTGCGTGCGAGGCTCAGGAGAGGCAGCCCTGCAGCTCCTTATTAATCAACAGCTTGTTGAGCTGCAGCCCTCGCCTTCCTGCCCCCCATCTTCATCCTCCAGCCCCACTTCAGGGCTGCTGCAGCATCGATCCCTAATGAGTCATTAACACAGGTTACTGGTGAATTATGTCCTCTGCTGAACGTAAAGACAGAGAAACCACAGAAGCACCCAGGGTTTAAAAAGTTAAACACTTTTTTGCAGATAACTCTTTTAGCCTGATTTAGTTGTTGGAATAAAAACTCTTGTTGACGGACTTTCTTTATGTTTCTCAAAGAACGAGGGGAAAAAACCAATAAACTGCACTGTGACAGAGATGATATCAGTTTAACAAGCTGTGGTTTTGTTTGGTTTTATTCCAAATGAACTAACGGATCCAGCACCGGGTCACAAAGTGTTGTTTTGAACCCAGCTGTTTTTAGTGTGCAGGTTTGCAAAATATTGCAGTTTATATTGCAGGATTTATAACCCTGATTGCTCTTTTCTTTTCATCACAATTGATTTTGTGAGCCATAAGAAGACATATAACAAAAATTTAAAATAAAGAGTGGACAGATTTTTTGGCTTTCATCATTTGAAATACTTTTTGGAAGTTAAAGATGGCTGCCAGAGCAAGTGACCTTAGAAAACACAAAACTTGATTTGAGATATTGAATTGGAAGCCATTCAGAACAAACGTTGAGGGTGACGTAATCCCCTTTTTTAAACTAGAATGGACTGCTTTGGAAGCTGGAGGGGGGCAGGGTGTTGGATTTAAAGAGACAGCATCAAAACGAGTTGATCAGAGGCTTGTGAAGTTACAGTAAGGAGGAATTCAAATCAAAGCATTGAAGTTCCACTCTGCATGATTTAAAGGGGCAATATTATGTGTTTCTCAGGCATATATTTAAATACTATACCATAATAAAGTATATATGTCACCTTCAGCTGTTATTAAAATGCTGTTTTTATGTTTAAAGAGAAAATAAACTTATCTTCTCATCACTTCCTCTTCTAAACGCCTTGAAATTGGCCTCTGTCTCTTTAAGAACCTCCTTTGCTTCTGTCTCGCCCATTTCAGTGCAGGGTGGGAGGGGGTCTGCTATAATGCAGTTTACTTGGCATCTGAAAATACATTTCCTCAAAGGATTTTTAATCTGAAAAGAGCTTCACTGAGTGAGAACTAATGTTGAGAGCTCAGCAGACAGTTAAGTTTCACTTTCAGTTTCACCCGAGAGCCTGCAGGAGTCATGGGCGGGGTTTGTGGGGAGGGGGGTGCCCTCTGCCATGAGGAAGTTTGGTTTAAAGACACGTCCCAGAGGTCGTTTCTGGTACCAAAAGACGTTTCTGG
>NW_013952539.1:635517-638304 GCF_001266775.1 Austrofundulus limnaeus
ATTTCTTTGTATGTATGGATCACTTGGGTTGTTACTGACATCTGGTGAAAATTTCATGTCATTAGCACCTCTAGTTATATATTTACTGAGAAAAATGGTGACGTGTTCAATACTTATTTTACCCGCTGTATATGATAAAGTGTGAAAAGTGGTTTGCAAAGAGGAAGCAGATAAATGGAGTTATCTGGTGGGATGAACGAAAGCCAAATGAGCTAAACGCTACACGGAGAGAGCAGGACGAGAGAAAACAATAAATAGGTAAAACAGAAGGAACATTTTATAAAAATATTACAGACAACAGGTGAACAAACTGTTTGACACATTTTATTTATGAAGAAAAAACAAAAAAAGTTGCAAAAAGTTCCAAACGAAAACCCAACATCCTGACGATGTAGAAGAAAATAAAAAAAATACGGTTTGCTACGTTTCAATTTGAATCTTTTTTAAAAGACCAGATCAAATTACACATTTTACCCAGAATTTATTATTATTTTTACCTGTAGAATCAAAATATAAAGCAGGTAAATCCTTCAGGTGGTTCAGAACAGCCGTTTCCTAAACATCATATCAGCTGCACGTCACGTTTCTTTGACGTTATCACATAAAACGTGCACAGAGTCTTTGTAACACGTAACAAGGCACTTCTTAGTAACAATTCAGTTTAATACAGCAGGGAAAACTTCACATAATGTGACCTACATGGTTTTCACATCGTCTGGTGGCAGAAATGATCAGGATTTCAAAAAGATAAACCTTTTTTTATGTTAGTGGTGCAATCACCCAGTAAGAACAACTGTAACATCGTTTCTCCACTTTTTTTTTTCTTTTACAATACGGCTTCAAAATTTGCACATCTCAAGTGAAAAAACATGATTTTTGTGTGAAAAGACTCCTTGCAACTTAACATTTCCATTTAAATTGGTCCTTTAACAACATCAGCAGAAATCAGAGGCTCTGGTAGAAATTAATCGGAGTTCTAAAATAAACTGAATTCACACGGACAAGTTTAGTAACATCTTGCTTACAGGTTGGAGGAAACATAACTTTCACTTGGACTGGATTAGTGGACATTATTGTATGAAAACACTAGTTTTTGCTTATGATGACAGCATTGATAGAATATTCATTTTTTATGATAAACATAAATAAACTGTAAAGAAGCTTATCTCTATCTTGTTCAGTTAAAGGTTTTGTTTAATGCACAAAAAAATAAAATAAAAAAAAGGGAACAGCGTTTCTGAGCGGTTCAGTAACTCAAAAAAGCTGCTCTTAATTACAAAAACTCCACTTTGAACCTCCATAAGTGCCACAGCTTTTTGTTTTACCTGACTGAACAGAACACCTCCGTTTAACACCTGTCTGCTAAAATAAGCAGGTGTTAATGGTGTGGGAGAAGGTAACAGTTCTCAGGCCAGCTCAGCAACACTCGTCTTTATTTTAACAGTGAAACCCAAACAGATGTTCGTTTACCAAAGTAAAAGCTTGTATTTGTCTGAGCTCTGGCTGTGACGGTGCTCTGGACTGACAGAGCTGGACTGTATTGTTAAAGTCCCGCTGGGCTCAGTAGGCGCGGACCCCCGGCTTGCCGTCCTGGGCCTGGTTGAAGGGGTTTGCAGGACTGGAGGACCCCTCCTGCTGGTCGATGGACTGATAGGTGTCTCTGTTCCGTGTGACAGAGGGGAAGCCTGCAGAGACACGACGCCACACGTATTCAGCTCCAACGTCTGCCATGCAAAGGACTCTTTTTAATCACATTAAATCACGTCTGATTTGGGGTTCTATAGGTCTGCTCCTTCGCACTCGTTTCTCTTTAAACAGATTCATGAAACTGTTCGGCTGATTTATTACCTCGACTCAAGCAGCCTGCTGCCTCTGGATAAAAACATGATACTGTTGGAAACTTGTCTTATGAAGCACTAAAGATGAGCCGTTATAGAGGGGCACCAATTAGCTCCATTTCATCTCGGGTTAATTCGATCATCTCTTTGTCGTGTATTTTAAGAAAGCTTGAACTGCGACAAGAGAATTAAATGTTTAATCTTCAATAGCCTCTCTGAGCAAAGAAAATCTAAGTTCTGGACGTCTGGAGACGTTCTTTATGTTACGCCGTACAACCAGTCAGCACTGACGGTGCCACGGCCTGAATACCAAAGACGTGTTTGTGGAAGTTCAAAGCACAGCGTTGCTGATACCTCAGCAGGGCTCCACACTGTGACCAATCTGAAAATTTATTTTCTAATCAAACGAGAAAGTTGTTTTACTGCGCCAGGGTTGGTTTCGTTAATAAAAACACAAATAGCGTTTTACGACCCAAATTCAGAAAACGTTCAAATACAAACAGAATGCAACGATTTGCAAATCTCACTATTTATTCTCAGCGGAACACAGTCAACATGTTAAATGTTTAAACGAAGAAACTGTAACACTTTTAGGAAAAGGGTTATTTCTTTTTTTAAATTTTACAGCTTCAACAAATCACAAAAGGCTGTAAAAGTAAGTGGTGTGAATAAAAAACATCTGGAGGAGCAAATTGCAGCTAATAGGTTAATTAGCAACAAGTCTAAGGACTGGATATAAAAAAATATATTTTAGTAAGATTAAAAAAAATGTTCCTCAACAGAAAATTGGGAATACTTTGAATATTCCATCGTTTAGAATTCTTAAAGGGGCAATATTATGTGTTTCTCAGGCATATATTTAAATACTATACCATAATAAAATATCTATGTCACCTTTAGTTGTTATTAAAATGCTGTTTTTATATTTAAATATAAAATAAACTTATCT
>NW_013952539.1:638592-659544 GCF_001266775.1 Austrofundulus limnaeus
GTGTGTGCAGAGGGGGTGGGTGGGTGCGCTCTGCCTTGAGGAAGTTCGGCTTAAAGACACGTCCCAGGGGCGTTTCTGGTGCCCAGGGGCGTTTCTGGTCTCAAAAGGCCCCCACCTGCCCCCCATCCCATCTGGTCCCCACCTGTCGTTTTGCTCCTCAGCATGGCTTCCTAAAAACACTGCAGGATTTCTCAAACATGCATGAATGAGTCAAAGCAAGGCTTTGGGCATGTTTTTTATGAGAGTATAACATTATAACATGATATAAAACCCAAAAAGGTTGATTTTACATGATATTGCCCCTTTAATATCATCAAAAGATTTGAAAAACCTTCAGATTCAGAAACCCTACTTCAGAGAAGAATGGGACAAGATTTTCCTCAGTTTCTAAATGTTTACACTTTAAAACAACTGGATGCTTCAGTGAGAAACATGACCCTGTAACGACTTTCAGATGTGTTGCTGCCATGAAGTTCAAAAATAAAAGTTTTTTTCCTAAAAACCTTACACTTTCTGATAAGTTCACCATGTTCCACTGTGATCAAAATATGGCTTTATGAGATTCATGAATAATTGTATTCTGTTATTTATAGACATTTCACTGGGTTCCAACGCGTTTGTGATTGAGGTTAAAGTTTTATGAACACAGCTGTAAAAAAAAATAAAAAGATACAACTGCAAAAACCAGAACCAGAACATCCATGTAATTCCAAACAAGTTTACTGCAATATGTATGGATACAGCCTCTATTTAGGAATAAGTCAACAATATGGTGACTTTAACGGAGCTCATTTTGAAATGTGCATTATCATGGAGCTCTACTTTAAATACATTAAAAAAAACTGGAAACGCAACAACAAATGAGGTGTCTGGAGACTAAAAATCCTCATGAAATATTCAGCACATGTGAAAAAAAATAATCAGACAAACGAACACACACACAAAAAAACAAACAAACAATGCAGCAAACATTAAAACAGAGTACAGGCAAACAGTGATGCAGGCAAGAATGGAAAATTAATGAGGACAATAAAAACAGAGCAGGCTGGTCTCACAGAAATACTTTAGGGAAGCGTGATGTCATTACAATTCTTTCTAAATAAATAAAACAAAACAATGTTTGTGTCCATTATGAAGAAACAGCTCATTGACTTTTCTTTCCATTGGTTCCATAACGCCAACAAGCAATTTCAAACAAACCTTTGAATAAGATGTTAAAGGAGGTCAAATTTAATTTAAATTTCAATTTGATCATTTCTGTGAGGTCAGTCTGGAGCAGGCCAAAGAAAAGATCAGATAATAATTACATAAAAAGGACAGATGGAGCAGAACATAAACATGAAAAGAGTCTTTTCTCTTATGTGTCCTCTCTGATTTGTAATTTTACTTCCTCGATGGTTTATGGGGAAACAATAAAATAAAATAAAATAAAATAAAGAAATGGTGAAAAGAAAGAAGCCAGGAATCAGTAACGGCGGCCAAAAAAGGCACTGTCAGCACTGTCCATAGTGCACCGACTGTCCACAGAGGTCTCTACGTCTGAGGAAACACACATCAGCGGGGAAAAGATGAGAGAAGAAGATTTGATCAAAAACAGGACAACAGGAGATCATTCCCGAAGAAGGAAGTGTGACATGAAGAGCAGCCAATCACATGCAAACATAAACCTGAGAATTTTACTGTTTCAGCAACAGTTCTGCAGAAAACTCACCCCTCAGGTTAAAGGAGACGTATCATGCTTTAAAATCCTTCTTTTTCACACCTGGGGTCCAAGCAACTAAGTACAAATACTTTGTTACTGTACTCAAGTAGAAATTTTGGCTATCTGTATTTTACTTGAGTAATTATTTTTCAGCCTACTTTTTACTTCTACTTACATTTTTCACAATTATCTGTACTTTCTACTCATTATATTTTTAAAAAAGGTAAGAAGTAGAAATTTGTTACTCCTATTTCATTATGGCTTGTTGTTGTTAATATTATCCTGATAAACTGTGCCTCCTGGATAGAGTGAGTTTAACTGGTTGGATGAAAAGTTTACATTTAAACCATTCTGAATCCATCACAGCTGCAAACGACACGAATCATGTCACACTCCAGCACAACATAACAGATGTACTGTATGTAGCCCAGGACAAAGATGTCTGTGGCATATATAAACTAAACAAAAGGTAGACTAGTGCATCCTAATTTTTTTAAACATTGTTTTTACTTTTTAACATTAACATTTTTATATGACATTATAGTCATTTTTGCTTTTAGAAAAACGTTTTTGAGGGTAACGCCTTCCAATAAATGTCATTTTGGAAAATCAAGCCACTCATTTTTACTCAGTACATTTACTTTTAATACTGAAGTACAAAATACATACTTTAAGACTTTTACTCAAGTAATATTCTTAGAGGAGATTTGAACTTTTACCAAAGTACACTGCAATGACTGTCCATCTAACCAAGTTTTAAAATCTTATATCAGCCAAAAAGTCTTTTTGATCTTGTTTTGAGACTGATTTACTAAACAAGAACTGAYTGTGTAAGAATAATAAACTTGTTTTCAGAATGTGTAAGATTATTTATCTTGTTAGTCCTAAAAATTTGATTCAAATTAAGTCAAAATATCTGCCATTGGAGTAAGAAAAATTTACTTGGTAAGACTTCTTGAAATAAGAAAAAATTGAGTCAAGTATCAAGTATACTTTTACTCAAGTATCACTTTGGGGTACTTTATACAACACTGGCAATGGTTTGCTCTGAATTCCTCCTTATTGTAACTCCACAAGCCTCTCTTTCACAACTCGTTTTGAGGCTGTCTCTTTAAATCCAAACGATGCGCACTTTGACTTTTCTGCACTCCAAGAGACTCCAAGTACACAACAGTTAAAACAAAAGTGGATTTTGCATGATATGTCTCCATTAAGGACTGTAGAGCAGTGGTTCCCAAACTTTTTATCTTCTGACCCACAAAATATCCATGGCAAAAACTTGTGACCCCAAATATTACTGGTCTGAGTACACAAACTTCATTAATATAAAAACACAGGCTTTTTGACAATCTAAACAGCTTGTACACAAATAAAATACTTATTGTTTTCTTATTTTGTGTTTTTGTAATAATTATAGGGAAAATATTACATCGGCAATTATTTTATTACCCTTTAAATTGATAACTGGAGATTATCCAAGGTGCTTCATGACCCATAATTGGGTCCCAAGCCCAACTTTGGGAACCAAAGTGCAGTGGTTCTCAAACTTTTTCAGCTTTTGACCCACAAAATAACAGTAGCAGAGACCTGAGCCCCCAACTATTTTTGGATGATAAACATTTGCATCAGGTCAACAAAACATGGGCAAAGTAACAATGGGCCTCATGCAAGAACCGTTCGTACGCACAGATTTGTTCTTAAGTTGTGCGTACGAGTGATTTAGGAGAATTTGTGGCATTCACCAATGTTTTCGTATTCTAAGATTTTTTTCAGATACGAACAAAATTCACGAGTGGTCCAGACCTGTCGTATATTTTACGAGCAGTCAATCTGCTGTTATCCAGACGGGTTTTCTTCACTAATAACTTTATATTTCGTTAGTTTGAAGATATTTTGAGTTGAAAATAAATCACACTCCATAATTATGTTGACAATAGGCTATTCTGCTTGAATTAGAGTTATAATTTTAAATGTAATAATTTAGACTAACAATATAAATTCTACGTCCGTCCGTTTTCCGCCGCTTGTCTGGGATCGGGTCTCGGGGGCAGCAGCAGAGAGACCCCACTCTCCCCAGCGACACTTTCCAGCTCATCCTGGGGGATTCCGAGATGTTCCCAGACCAGAGGGGATACATAATCCCTCCAGTGAGTCCTGGGTTTTCTCCAAAGTGCCAGACTTATTTTGAAAACAATTTAAAATGCTTATTTCAAACCCGCATCTGAGACCACCTGTGACCGTGCAGCGTGCGTGGGGGTGGGGTGGGGGGCTTCTGAATAAATGATTTAACACAGTTGTTTATGCTTTTAGCAGCTCATTTTATTCCACAGTTGACCTGCTAAAAATGACAGATTTTCTTTTCTGGATCTCTGACAGACGGACTTCAATCTCTGAACTCGCAAAGTTTTTCTTTTTTTAATTTTCGCTGTCATTTTCATGAATGGACACTTCCTGATATCTGAGGCAGGAAACATAGCCTTATATGGTGTTTTTGGGGTGGTAATTACGCTAATCTCCTCTCGCGTGCGCGAGCAGCTGGATACGAACAGGTGGAATTTATGCAGCTCATTTACACACTTTTCCTGAAGATAGAAGAGTTTGTTGAATCTGACGTGACATGTTCGTACGAACCCTTTGAACAAAAGTAGGAGAAATTTAGGATAAGAATACGAACATGTTCTTGCATGAGGCCCAATATTTTTATACTACATTTATCCATTTTAAATATACTAACCTCACTCATTTATGGCAAAAATGTAATTAATTCAGAAAATCTTTTCAGGACCCCATCTTGATGTTTCGGGACACCGTCCAGTTAAAAGAAACGTGTTTAAAAACAGCAGAATACGCATCAAAAATAAGTCCAAACTGAAACTCCTGATGACCTGATTGAAGCAGTTCTCTGTCTGCACCTGACTGTCTGCTTCCCGTCAGTGTTAATGTCTCCTGTGCAATCATTAAACACACACACACACACCGACAGAGAGAGCAACACTGGCTGCTTTCATCAGTCACAACTCAGTCTAATGGTTGTTCCCGCTGTGCGGAGTGAAACTATAACGAGACCAGATTCATCAATAATCAATTATCTTTCCCACGGACAAGAGATTTGTTTCATCAGCTGCAGTTTTGGGTCAAAATTTAAGAGGGTTAGCCCCCCCACACCAAACAATCTGGTTTACTCTCATAAAAAGTTACCACAATAAAATAAATACAAACTGTTGAGGTAATATGTAAACTAACATCCTCCATTTTCCAGCAGGCATCACAGCTCACTGCAGTTTCAAATTGAAAAGCTCCAGCTGAGCAAATCCAAGCCCACAAATCAATATCTGATAGATTAGAACAGACCCCCTATTGATCATTTTGTTCAAAATCTATAAAATCTAAACTCAATAATCACCCAAAGTCTCTCTATTTGTGTGTATTTCTGCACATCAGCGGAGCTATTTCTGTCCTGTTCGTTTCACAGCGTGAGGAGTTTTAATGTGTGTGTCCGTGCGGGACAATCCCGTGGTCAGGATGATTCACGGATGTTAGGGGGAACTTGTGGGATAAGATTTGTTCAATTAAACTGCTGCTCTGGTGTTTCACTACAAAAATATGTCATGTGAACGTAACTAATTAGTGAAATATGAAGTGTTCAGCCACTGGTTTGGTACAGAGTTTTTTTACAGTTTGCGCTGAAGTCGGACAGCTTTTCACGACAAGAAGAGTAAAAACAGGAACTTCAGATATTTTAGTTACAGAAATGACATCACTGCTTCTTGAGGTAAAGTTACAAAAAGGATATATTTGACGGATTAATCATGGAATTTAAAAAACCAAAGTAAAGTTTTCCCAGTTCCAGTCAATGCTACTTTAACTCCTGTTCGTTCTTTAAACTTACCGAAGTTGACGTTGTAATCTCCGCCTCGTTCGCGGTACATTTGGTAGACAAAGAAACAGGAAACGGGTTTAAGCAGCAGGCTGAGGATGGCCATCCCTGCGCTGAAACGAACTACCCCCTGAAATACAACGACGGGGTAAAAGATGGAGAACTGGATGATGTCGCTCAGTATCGTCAGCATCATCCCCATAAGGAACTAAAGGAAGAGGGGGAAAAAAAGAAAATGTAAAAGGATGTAATGTTTCTGTGGATTTGAACGTGTTTTTTTATGCTTTGAGGAGAAAATTGTAGGAATGATTCATCGTTTTATGCGAGGAGAACAAAATAAAAGTCACTTCACTGCTGATGAAACATGAAAACAAGAGAATTAGCTACAGAGTGACTCAAATTAAAAATGCAGACAGAAATTCTGAAACAAGAAATCAGCGTTTTATTTATTCATTTGCTTTAATTGTCTGAGATTATTAATTTACAGAAAAAAACTAGTCTAAGCTTTAGAAATGATTATTTAAAAAAGGTACTTTTGTCAGCTAAACTGTTAGCTGCTTCTGAACAACCAGGTGTTTGTTACAGACAGGTGAAGTGACGGAAAATATGTCGACCTGCTTCATTTCTAAAATAAGATAGAGTTTTTCCTTTTGAATCATTTGCTGACCTCTCTGGTAAAAACAAGCTTCATTTTGGAAAATTCCGTAAGAAAACAACAGAAAAATGTTGTAGTTTTAAACCACTGCAGCAGAAAGAGTTAATTTTTTTATGATACAAAAAATAACAATAAATCCTCATTGCTTTACACTAAAAAATATCCTTGGCCAATTAATAACATTAAAGTGCCTGTGACATCAAATTTTTGTGATGAATATGAATAAATTTTTGGAGAGATAATATTGATAGCATTACGCAAAACAAATTTTATGCTGTTGAGATGAACAGTTGCTGAGATATTTGCATGTGAAGTAACAGGAAGTGATGTCAAAGGGGAGCGTTTGCATGTGAACAGTTGCTACAACTGCTAACACGAGCTGTAGAGACGAATCCGATGTTTCTTTAGGTTGTTTTGAGTCACAGAGAGACGAAGAAGTCAGAGTTCAAATAATGTTTCAATTAACAAAGAAAGAGTTCCCTTTGATGTCACTTCCTGTTTCATTTGGTTTGAGCCAAGTTCAGAAGAAAATATGCCAGTTTTGTGACAAACTGGGTAAAATCATGTGAATTATGTAAAGTTTCTTAAATATAAAGATGTTTTCTTTGACTTTTTACTGTATATATGAAGAATATGCACATCACAGGCACTTTAAAACAAGGACAAATTATAATTATAAAACATGAATCATGGAGGTCAGAGTTATGATTTGTCTGTCAGTCTAAAAATAATAATTTATTTCAGACTTTCCTTCTCTGTTGTAATGAAACGTGATAAATCAGTGCCTCGTGTTGCATTAAACGGAGAAAAACAAGATTTCCACATCAAGTCTCTGCCAAAAGGCCTCACAAACAAACAGGTTAGTGGAAATTTGCAGAGCCGCGTCCGCAGTTAGAGTCCTGCTCGCGTCACGTGACCTTAAATCTGCTTGAAGGGACAAAACAATGGAGGCAAAGACTCACCAGGAGAACAGCATCAATCGAGTCCCTCTGTGCGATCGCCCACACGCCAACTGCTAAAACACTCAAGTTCCCCAAGGCGTAGGATATCGGCAGACCTGCCATGCACCCCCTGAGGAGAAGACAAGTCACGTCGGATTGGACAATAAAAGCGTCTCATATGTGCAGGAGAAAACCAAAGCCTGAGTCAAGAGTGTGAGAGAGAAATTCCTCAGGTGAGTGAAATAAAACAGTTCAAACTCACCAGACTGTGAGCAGCCAGTGGACCAGCACGATGGCCTAGGAGACAAAGGAGAGTTCAGTTTTATTTTATTTTACGAACATTACAAACATGAAGTGGTTCGACAGACAACAGCAATTATTATTGTATGTGGCATATTCCCAACAGAAGAGCCAAACAAAAGCTAAAACCCATCAGAAATGTCTGACAGGAGGATTTAATGGACGTTTCCTCGGCAGCACCAGCTGCAAACTTTACTGCATGTTTATCAGAGCTTTGAATATAACTTTGTGTCGTTTAAATCAAAAGTTATTTCTCAGTTTTTCTTGCTCAACAGAAACAGTTTGTGATGTGTGTCCACATCAGAGGAAGGTATAGTTACCACACAGAGGAACTGAAGCCTGGAGGGTTTTGTTT
Organism: Austrofundulus limnaeus; assembly: GCF_001266775.1. Taxonomy (NCBI): domain Eukaryota; kingdom Metazoa; phylum Chordata; class Actinopteri; order Cyprinodontiformes; family Rivulidae; genus Austrofundulus; species Austrofundulus limnaeus. Next base: position 646,423 of record NW_013952539.1, read on the forward strand.
TTTAAAGTCAAACACAAACATGATAACTAAAGATCCACAGAAGCACAGCTCACCTTTAGGTTTATAGCAGGGATTTCCATTTTCAAGCTGTTTTGGTCAGAGCAGCTCCTCCTTGATCCGATTCAGTGTTTCAGCTTGTTGACAGGCCACATGAAAAAGGCTGCAGTTGTTCCTTTTACACAAACTTCTCTGTGAACCCCTCCTCCTTGGTTTTAACCTGCAAACACAAGCCATGTGACAGCAGCCTGACTGCCTCCCATGTGACTCCCTCCTCCTCCTCCCCCTCCCCAGGAGGATCAGTAGCTCCAGTTTCTGATCTGACACAGGTTCACCACCAAGGATCTGGACTGGAGCCTGGCTGTTCTGGTTCCTGTTCAGCTGGAGAAGCTGTTTCTGGGAAATACAACTGAGATCTGATGAAGGAACTGAAAAAAATGCTAAAATAAGCAGAAGTCAAGCTAAAAGGAGTTAAAATATAAAGCTAAATAAACTAGAAAAAATGTAGATAAAAATTAAAAGTGGAAAAAAGGCAGCAAAATGGTAAAGTAGCTAAAAGCACACAAAAACTAGTTTTAAGCTAAAATTAAAATGTTAGCAGCTCAAAGTAACAAAAATCTAACTAAAAACTAAAAAGGCTCCTAGCTAAAACCTAAAAGTAGCTAAAGGTTATGTAAAAGCTAAAATGAGTTAAAAGTGAAAAGTATTTTTACAGTAAAAGTAATCAAAACTAAAATGCTAGCACCCACTCCCTGGATGAGCTGAACATTTCGACGTAGGCCATGAACAGCTAAAGTAGCAAAAGTAGTTATAAAAAAGCAACATGGAAAATTAAAAAAAATCAAACAAACAGGAAAATTATATTAGAAAAAGCTGGCATATATTTCTGTTTTAAATAAAATAACACGCAGTTTGACAACATTTGTAAAAATAATAAAAATATCTTCAAGTGGGCGGAGCTTAAGTTTTAAACAGATATTTTAGCATTGTTAGCTTTAAAAATATTAAACTCATCCTTTGACTGCTTATTGACTGACTCATGTTTTGTTAGTTTGAGTTCATCTTGTTCTGTTTTCCCAGAATTCACAATTTAAGGTTTCGTAATAGAAACTTTCAAAATGACAAGTTTCAAAACGTAACTAGAGGGTCCGTAACCTCAGAGCCCACCCCATCAGTGGTCTGTGGAGACGACGGACCTGATATCAAGTGTGGTGAATACTCCCACCTGTAATGGTAAAAGTAGCTCAGGTGTGCTATTCAGATTTAACGTGAGACTAAAAAAGGAAATAAACTCGGCTTAGCTTGCGGCAAACTCAACTAAAACAGGAAGTAAAACAGAGAGGTTTTGAGGTCAGAGTTGGTTTGGACTGAGGAAATCCCCTTCACGATGTATTTTTTTTTTCCTGGCTCTTCAGTTGATCATGACCGCCTTCTGCAGGTAAGATTCTGAATGATTATAAGTCCTCCACACAACCCCCAGATGTACTGAAACCACCAGAAACCACCAAGAAACAAAAGCTGTGACCAAATCCCTAACATCTGTAGTGTTTCAACCATTTCCATTATCAAAAATAGAAGTGTTTTCTCATTTGTACATGTATCAAAAGAAGGGGAGCTCAGGTCATAAAACCTCGATCAGATCTGTAATGTGAAAAAAAATTTCACATTTCTTGTTGATGTTTTAAATAATTAACCTTTGACCTCAACATTATTCATGTGGACAGGAGGAGCAGACCTCTAAAATGCTAATGTATCATTCACTCTTGTTTACCTTTTTATATTATGCCATTTGGCTCCTGATCCGTTGAATACCTCAAACATGGCAGATGGTCCCTGTATTAGGCGGTGTGACCTCTGACCTCCAGATCACCTCTGACCCCCTGTGGCAGCTCTTCTTTTTGATTGAAGCTGTAGAGATCTAAGTTAAAATCTAGGCGTCTCAGGCTTTGAAGAAAAATGATTAAAAATTCAACAACAAATGGGATATATTTTACAAGATTTTGAAGAGAAATGTTTAAAAATGAGGAAATCTTTGAGTAAAATGACGTCATGTTTTAAAAAAAATAAAGCAAAGTGCTTAAATGCAATTTTGAAACTGATAAAACCCCTCTTCCAGACTTCTGTTTATGCTGTCCGGTCAGTATCTTACATGCTTGACATGATTTATGGTGCAATGAATTTCCCCTGAAGAACAATAGAAGAAACTGAACTGCTTTGTTTACTCTGCTGAGTTCTTTTCACTGCTGTATTATTTAGAAAGCACCTCCAGTTGGAAAAGTTAACTTCGAGAAGCAACTCTGATAATTAATTATATCGCGAGAAGCTTAAAGATGCTTCAGTTGCAGTTCCAGCCTTGCCAGGACGTGGCTGCGAGTAATTTGTCACTTTGCAGGCTGTTGGCCAGGTTTCCACCGGAGCTCTCTGTCAGAAGGAAACATTAAAATTAGTGATGCTTTTATTCTGCAGTCATAAATCAGAACGGCGCAATCACACTTCAGCTGCGTTGCTGCTTAGGAGGGATTACCTTTCTGCGATTTAATCAGGTATTAAAACAGAACCATTGTGGGTTTTTGAGCGTTCAGATCAGAAAAGTGATCTGAACATTATTTCCTGCACTTGACATTAAATGTATTCAAATGTTCTGGCAGCTCCAGGGAGATGAAGGAACATTATATTACACTGGGATGATGGGCGCCTGATAATTACAGCTGCTTAAGTGTTAATCCGACAAGCCATAGGAGCGTCACATCCTCCATCAGAGCTTTTTAATAAAGTTCTACAAAAAAAACTTTAATGAAACAAAGGAAAAACTTCAACTTCTTTTTGGAATTCCCTCTGAGACACGTAATGTCTAATACTGAAATTATCTGTTATTAATAAGATGCTTAAACACCAGTTTATCTTAGTAAGTGTTTAATCATGAAAACAGAAGAACACAAGCATATCTGAACACAATAAATAAAACATATATTAGGACACGTGTGATAGAAAACAAGCGTATTGTTGATGGCATCGTTCAAATGGATTTCAAAGAAAATCTTCTTGGCCTCCAAAACATTTTATTAATTATAATTCAAGGTCGAAAGATTTAAATCACATTCACAAATTATATGGAAAATTATGTCAGTAATAAAAGACATGTAACAGAACACACACACACACACAAATCACAACAAATCATCATTTTTGTGACTTAACTGTTTGATTTGACTGTTTTAAAGCAGTAAAATAAACACATCCTGGACTCTAAAAAGATAAAATTAATACTTATCAGTGTTTAAATCAGATCAGTTGCAAATAAATGTGGGACATGTTTAGGTTAAAAATGCAGTATGTGATTTTAAACCATCCATCCATCATCGAGAATTTAAATCTACACATTTAACTGAGTGAAAAGTCTGTTCTTGAATTCATTTGTTCAAACCAATGCAAAATAAAACCATATTTTTATAGATGCACTGAGTCAAAGCCACTGTTTTATTGTAACAATCATGAGAACAAATCTAAGTTTCCTGTGTTAAACTGGGTGCTTAAAGACGGTACTTTGCTGGAAAAGATGTATAACTAATCCAATAATAATTTAAAAAAAATCAGTTTAGTCACCAGCTATTTTTGACGTTTGCATGTGATTGATTATTATATTTGTCCTGATTTGTAAAACAAAAACAAAGCAAACAGAGATCCCCTTTAAACACCTAACTTGTTAGCAGTGTCGTGGCTATCCTGTCGTATTTGAGTGATTGTGTGGTTCTTCTTCATCTTCGTCTTCTCTGTTCGTCCTCATATAGTGATGAAGCCTCCGTGGTCGCTGCTGACTGAATCTGGCACCACGCAGCGACCCTTCCTTCGTGTCACTCGTCGCTTCCGGTGGAATTTAGCGTAGCACCGAAACCCTGAAAGATTGTTTGCACGTTATCTTAAAAGACGTATCAGTCAGACAAAATGCACAATGCAACTAGCTGAAACTTGGCTCCTCCTGCTTTTTTCTTTTGGAGCATTAAAAACTCCTTGAGACGTGGAAAAAGGCAGGGATTCTGGGTTTTGTTGCACTGGTATGAATTTTGTATAAACAGGAAATAACTTTTTTTAAAAGCTGAGACATCTTTCCCAAAGGCAACAATTTGTTCAATAAAACACCAGAACAACCGAAGGCAGCTCATCATCACATCAGAGGGGTAAACTCACAACGTGTTCCCTGAATAAGACCTGTGTAGCATCATTTCATCTAAATGGGGAACTTTACTCGGGCTATTTTTAGAATACGAGTCACGAGACTATGTCCGCTCGACACCGATATGCATGTATAAACTCTTGTAGCAGCGCTTCACCGGTTTAGCTGTGTTTAAACTTAAACTTTAAAATAAATTCTGGAAAACAGCATCAAACTCCACCAGGAGGACCACAAAACATTGTGCTACATTACTCGAAACAGTGACTCAGGATACAGCCACCATCCCAACATGGAAAAAGTATTTTTAGTCACCATTTCCAAGCTAAGATGCTAGGCTAACTGCTGGATTCCAAGCTAAGAGCTGAGGAGCGATCCACTTTAATCCAGGGAATAAGATTGTGGAACAGCATGGAAGATGAGGTTAAAAATGCCAGATCTTTGTACATATTGAAGAGAATGATAAAAACTAGTATTCTGAAGAAATATGGAGAATTATAAGTGAATTCATGCTAATTGTTGTTTGAGTTGGTGTCTTAAATTTTTGTTTTAAATTCATTTTTAAGTATTTTAAGTTGTTTTGATTTTTGTTGTATTTTACTTTTCTTTTGAACATATTTTGGGTATAAAAAAGGGGCAGTTATTATAAGATTTAGTCTTCTTCTGCTGCCTTTCCTTTTATTTGATTTTATTTTGATTGCATGTTTTTTGAACTTTGTTAATTTGTGTTACAAATGAAATGAATAAAGAACTACTACCACTAAGATGCTAGGCTAACTGCTGGATTCCAGCGATGGGACGAGCTGAATTTGACCGGAAAAAAATCACCAATTTAATGTGCTCTAAACATAAAATACCAACACTGGACCATCAAGTGGATCATATCCCTGCACTTTCTGTTGATAAACAGGTACAGTAAACCTCTGTAGCCTACTGCTAGCTTTACTCCTAGCATCCTCACACATTGGTCCTTTTTTTTTAGAATATCGGTATCAGTCCGATATGTAAAACTATTAATGTCCAATATTGATTTCCCACTTTTTAGTTTTGTGTTTCTGTTTTGGGAGGTGATACGGTTGGTCAAGCGGTATCTGTTTGGTTATGACAGTGATATTGATGCTGCGTGACCAGGAACAACTGAAGTAGGGAGCCATGTCAGAGGTCTGGTTGTTTATTTACCATATCAAATAAAGACCCAAGTGTGTTTGTGCGTATATGTATAAAATAATTTGTGTGTTTGTGTAATATCGGTAAATATCGGTTATCGGCCATGACAGCAATAATTATATCGGATATCGATATCGGCTGAATTTTTCATTTCCGTGCTTCCCTACACACACACACTCACATAATAGATGCAGCAAGCTAAGCTATAAGACACAGTAAAAAAATACCAACCAGTTTAAAAATACCACTCACTGTGACCCTTTTCCACTAGTGCCACAGTGTAGTGTCGGTACGGTCAGTGTCGAAACGGGTCAGTTTGAGTGCTTTTCCATTGACGTTCCGGTTCCAGTGGGTGTGTTTTGGATGGTTGGTGGAGGTGGTTTTTGGGTTTTTCGAACAAAAGTTAATGCGCAAAATGAGAGATGGAAACCCATTTGCCAAATTTCTAAAATTCTAAAAATTCGCTAAAAACTATAATTAAAATTGGATGGAAACACAACTAATGTCACTGCTACATTTGAAAAAAATGGCGCCTCGAGTTGTTGTTGTAAAGGCAGCTTAGACGCAACCAGTGACTCCACCCCCTAGCAAAACAGTGACGAACAGTGTTCTGACATTGGATTTTGGTGTCAACTGGGACCTCTTAGAACCACAACAAAGGTACTAAAAAAGGGCCAGTTCCATGAATCTGGCCTAATGGAAATGGCTTGGAACTGTACCAACACTACACTAAGTGGCACTGGTGGAAAAGGGGCATAACGAAGACCACGACCCATAAGCCCACCTTTCAAATGAACTTTCCTGTGATCCCTAAAGTTGGATGTGTTGAAATTTGCTCCAGAAACATCTTTATCTGTTACAATATTAACACTGAGTCCACTCTGATTGTCCGGTCATATGCGTGGTGACGTAGTAAAATAATGACTCGAACATATGATGCACGCCATGTTTACGAGTGTCTGATTGAACTGCTGCAAACGCTGACGGGCGTCTCAGTGTTGTCAGCAGGGCTGCCACGGTTCTGCTGGGCCTTCGAAAAGCCCGGTTGCATCTTTCTGCAGGCTTTGATTGTAAAACGACAGGAAAAGTAAACGTTCTCGTCACTCACCTTCCTCGCACATGCAGTCATCGTAGCATTTGTTGTTGAGGCCTCTGTTGTGAGGTTCACACTCGTGTTGTCTCAGGTCACAACAGGAACCTTGAACAAAACGACAACTAAAAATGTGGCAATCAAGTAACAAACATATTTACGGGCAACACAGCTGCCATTTCTGCAGAGATGAAAGGCATGAGCTTCGGATGGATTTATGTGTAAATACCCGATATTTGCCCAACCGTGGGAATATGTCATGTTTCTACTGACCAGGAAGACAGTCCAGGTGGTGGTCGCATGGCTCGATTGCACCAGCGTCTGCAGTCATATTTCCACTGCTGAGGTTCTTACTCCGCCTCTTGTCTGCAGCAGGAAAATTCATTCAACATCACTGTTTGAACTGAAGTTGTCCAAACGGATAATTGAAGCTGTCATTCTGTGACTGGACCCATTTTTGTGCTATATCAGGTAAAATAATTTCAATAAGAATGAAAATACGAGGCAGCAGCTCCAACAGAACATATGTGGTATTATAATGAGTTCAGGTGCATCGTGATCCATTTAAATTAGCTATGATGGCTACTGGGGGCTGTCTGTGTCTCATAGCAGCAGGATATGACACATTTACTTATTAAACTGTCATGATATCTGCTTCAGATGTTCAAGGTCTTTTTGTAGATAAATTAAAACTGGTGATTAAAGTGCCACATGACAAACACGGTAAAAATCATTCTTTTGTCCCCAGTTTTAAAGCTGCTCAGCTCTTGATAAATAAACGTGTTTCATAACGCAGCATCACAGCCACATGACCAACCTTTCTTCTTGGAAGATGGCCAGGTATCTACAGGTTTCATGTCCTCGTAGTCTGTCCAATCAAACAGCGCCATGTCCAGCGTTGGCATCACTTCTCCTTGTCCTTGTCCAGACCGCTGGAAAAAAAATCAAACTTTAATTAGTGGAAACACTTAAAGCAGCTTAGATTAGATTTAATGCAAGAAATAAACAACAAAAACAAGCTGGAAAACGTCTAATCACAGCTATACACATTGTTTTGGTGTTGGTGAATCACTTACGGCTACTACAACACCAAATTTTAGTTCCATGCAAGTAAATATAGTAAATACTCCATCAAACATTCAATACAGTACTCTGGGTTCAATCAAACAATGCAGATTTTAAAATTAATTTTTCAACTTGTCTTCTGAAGATGCTCTGTGTTGAAGGATCAGTGGATCTGTGCTCGACTACTCCACCTAGGCTGCATTGTTGAGCACAGATCCACTGAGGAACATTAATTTAGAAACTGTACTTTTGAGGTTAAACAAATGTTCACAATTAAATTCAATAAATTATGAGTTAAGAAGGGCGTGGAAATTTGTCTTTTTTGTATCAAAAAAAAAAATCAAACGGTGACACAAAAGTTTCGAACCGAATCGAATCGTGAATTTTCTGTATCGTTGCACCTAGTAATTAGTAGCAGAGGTTTATGGTAACTAAGTATATTTACTTCGTTACAGTACTTAAGTAGTTTTTTGAGGATTTGTAATTTTACCAAATATTTTTAAACAGCTACTTTTACTTTTAATTCGTTACATTTTAAAGCTAAAAATGACACTTTTACTACTTTAAAATTTAACACCTCATTACACAATTAAATATGTTCAAACTCATCATGAAAGAAGATGTTTATGCACTGTAAAAAATGAAGTGTTGAATTTACTCAACAAAGTCATGTCAACTGGCTCCACTAAGCCTAGTCGAGTAAACTGAGCAAAGAATAAACATATATTGCTCAATTTACTCAACCTGGTTTAGTGGAACCAGTTTGGTTCAGTAAATTCAACAGTTTATTTCTTAGAGAGTGGGTAAAAGTACCTTTTCTTTACCAATTTTTGTGAAGTTTTATGACTTTTACTTGAGTAGTTTTCTCATCAGTGAAATTTATTTTTTACCAAAGTCATTTTCTGTTCATGTATTTGTACTTTATTTTTTTCAAGTACTTTACAGACCTCTGATTATTGGCGCGTACGAATATATTGAAGCAAACGCAAGACGTTGGTGCTAACAGACTAACTGCAGCAGCAGTGAGTTACTGTATGCTTGCAGGTAAATGTATTCATGGCGTTCTTAATGAAACACGGTGGGTTGTGACCAGCAGCAGCAATGCTCCGGTGATTTATAAAATGCAGTCACAGAGACAACGCAGGCAGCAGCAGCGCTTTAGAAAACAATCGATTGGTAACAGAGAGGACGGCTGCCTTCAGAGCAGCATACAGATAAACTTCCCACAGTATCCGTTTTAATGACGCACGAGCGCTTTACACATTCAAACTTTCACTTCATTAAACACAACTGCACACGTTTTTACTGAGGGCTGCGGGGAATTAATGCTTCCTGCAGGTGATCAGAAACCTGGAGTTGTTTTAACATTTTATAAGTTTTACTTGTTGTAGAATATGATATACATAATGATAAAACACTCTTTATATTATATAACGCAATAATTGTTCCACGTTTGATTTATTGTGTTGAAATTTGAGGTAAGGCTTGTAAAACATTTACAAATTCTATTCTTATTCAGCAAAAAAAGAGCTATAAGAATTGTTACCAGAAAACGTTAAGAGTCACCCATCTAATGTATTGTTTCAGCAATTGAAATGACTAAAATTTAATGAGTTGTTTGATTATAAGATTTTGTTGATTGTGTATAGGGCTCATAAAGGTGTATTGCCTTTGAATAGTCAATCAAATTTTAAGAGGGAAATTTGTTACATAATTTGAAAGGATTTGAAATGTTTATAAAACCTAAAATTTAAACAAACTTGAAGGATAGATGTACCTCAGTTCAAGGAATAAGATTGTGGAATATCTTGGACAGTGATTATAAAAATGCTGACCCAATTAATTTATTTGGAAAAATTATAAAAGTTAAATTGTTGAAAAAATATGAAGCTGATGTTTGAGGGGTTAATCAAACTTTTTTGTTATGCTGATGAGGGTGTAAAATTATATAAGTGCATGTGTATATGTATGTATATAATGTATATATACGTATATATGAAAGTGTGTATGTGTACACGTATAAATGTTTATATGTTTTTCTTTTTATTATTCTTTTTTTGTTAAATAGGGGCAGATGTTATAAGATTTTTTCTACTGCTTCCTTTCATTTTATGAGATGTGTGTTTCTTTTCTTTTTTGTATTGTAATTTTTGATTTTAATCAAAATGAATGTACTATTCAAACAAATATTCTGAGAGAACATGCAGAAAGGCCGGGAGGAGAATCTGTAACCTTTTTACTGCCCTAAAATCAACCTTTGAGTTAAAAATATTGCACAATAATGACAGTGCTCCTATAATTGGAGCATTTTGTGTGTTTTTTAAAGTTAGTTGGCTAAAAAGTTATTCAGTGGTAGATGCACATCCATCTCCAGCTGCAAATCATCAGAATCCGTGTGAGAATTAACTCTTTCGTGCAGGCTTCTGGAAATTTTGCAAACAAGACAGTTTTAAACAAGATGAGAAAATGTTGCAGTTTTTATAAGAAAATGTGAGAGAAAACAGACTTATTATTTGTCAAACAGAAAAAAATTGTATAGGTCTTCTGGACGGGTTCATCTCTAATGAAACATTTCGTCTCTCCTCCAAGAGACTTCTTCAGTCTGAGTTTCAGGCAAAATTCAGGCTTTTAAGCCCTGCCTCCATGTGACTGATATTCACATCACATGGCTATCGTTGACACCTAATTAACACTTATTGTTAACAGGGGGTGGAGTGATACTGGCAATAGCCACACTGTAGGAGGGGGACAACTGAAAACGGAGGCCTCCACCTCTGTTTAATGATGGACGGTCTTTCTTCACAAAAATGGCTTCTTTTACTCCTCTCTCAAACCAACATTCCTCTCTATCAAGAATGAGAACATCCTCATCTCTGAAAGAGTGACCGCTGGCCTGGAAATGAGTGAAAACTGCAGAGTTCTGGCCATTAGATGTAGCTCGTCTGTGTTGGGACATTCTTTTGAACAGTGGCTGCTTTGTTTCCCCGATGTATAACTGGTCGCAGTCCTCCTGGCACTTAACAGCATATACAATATTGCTCTGTTTGTGCCGGGGCACCGGATCTTTGGGGTGAACCAGCCTTTGCCGTAATGTGTTTTGGGGTTTGAAAGCTACTGGGACATCATGTTTAGAAAATAAACGTCTCAGTTTCTCCRAAACACCCGCAACATACGGAATAACCACTGGTTTGGGTCTGGGTTTGGGGTCTTCAGTTTCACCTGAAGGTTGCATGGAGTCCTGTCTGTGTTTCCTGTCTGCTTTCAGGAAAGCCCAGTCAGGATAACCACACTGCTCCAGGGCCTGTCGTGTGTGTGATTTCTCTTTCTCCCTGGCTCCTGGGTTTGTAGGGACACTGTCTGCTCTGTGGTACAGAGTCCTGATCACTCCTAACTTGTGTTCCAGTGGGTGGTGGGAGTCAAAACGCAAATATTGGTCTGTGTGGGTGGGCTTACGATATATGCCAGTTTCCAACCGTCCTCCATCCGAAACCGAGACATCGCAATCCAGGAATGCCAACCTGCCATTTTTTACATCCTCTCGTGTGAACTTAATATATTCATCCACAGAGTTGATGTGATCAGTGAAATGTTGGACTTCCTGGGCTTTAATTTTAACCCAGGTGTCGTCAACATATCTGAACCAATGGCTCGGTGGCACCCCTGAAAAGGACATCAAGGCTCTCTTTTCCACTTCCTCCATGTACAGGTTTGCAACAATAGGAGAAACTGGGGATCCCATGGCACACCCATGTTTCTGCCTATAATATTGCCCCCCGTAACAGAAACGTTTCATTAGAGAAGAGCCCGTCCAGAAGACCTATACAATTTTTTTCTTTTTGATTTTTTTACCTGGATTACTGAGATGCATCAGGACATATTTGTCAAATGTTTGTTTTTTTAGATTTATAATTTGTAAAAATGTAAAAAAACGTTTCTTAATGACGTTAAGAATGAGACTAGCTTTAATGCCGCTGCTACCAAACTAATCATCTTGATGATTTTCTGCAGTCATTACTTTGGCAATAAAACCCAACTATAAAAACATTTCTACTGTCATTTTCCTCACACCGGGGAAACAAATGATTCACAGTATAATTAAGTCAGCGGGACTCTGAGCTGTCTCTCATGGAATACTTTATCCATTAACAAAAGCAGCACCTTGTGGAAGCAGATCCATATTTCCACTCCGTTCACCCTCAGGAAATAGGTCTGCGTAAATATCAATTAGATTAATTGCAGGGGCTACCTGCTTCTCAAACGCTCATTAAACCATCGAGAGGAAAACCGGATCGAATTTTAATTAAGAAGCCTTGCTGCACGCTCGTTTGGTTCAAAAAAATATTGGACTCCGATCACAGTAAACAACGACGTGCACGTCTCCTGGGACCTCAGAGCATATGGACTGTCCCTACGAGTCAAACCTGGAAGTTGACCCGGACAGGCAGCATACACAACGACAAATAGTTGGAGAGAATAAAAAACATTTCACATAAAGCCACCGTACGCTCCTCCTCATCTAAAGGTGATTTCCCTGTTGTTTTTATCAGCATGGAACTGATTTTGTCCACAAGCTCCTGTGATAAATGTGACAGATAACCCACTGACAAGTCTTTTGTTTTTGTTTTTTTATTGAAGGATTGACAAGAAGTCATGTGTGTATAAATGTGGGTGGTTGTGACAGGTGGTGTAGAGCTGCCTCACGCACCCCTGTTGGTTTTCCATAACACATGCCAACATTCAATCAACCCCACCTCCCCAAAAGAAAAGAAAACAATATAAATTACTGTATGAAACAAAAACAAAAGGATGAGCATAGTATAATTACTAGATAGGCACCTCATGATTCATTTATATTACTATTTAAAAAATGTGATTATAAAATGATTATATTAGTGCAAAATCTCTCAGACCTAAAATAAACAAAATATTTTGCGTTATACTGATTATAAAATTCATTTTGGCAGAGAAAAAAAACAACTAAGTAAAAGTAAAAATAACTTAACAGAAAATTACTTTGGTAAAAATAAATTTCACTGATGAGAAAAGTGCTTACTGTATTTATTCATGTAYAATACTAGAAATTTAACCCTAAATATCATCCATAAAGTGTGTGTGTGTGTGTGTGAAGGAGGGGGGGGGGTAGTATTACACAGGTTATTGATGATTAGATTTTTAATGCTTTTTAAGCTCAAAAATTGATGATCGTATTATACTCGAGATCATATTAGACACGAATAAATACTGGAGGTAAAAGTCATAAAACTGTTCACCAAAATCAGGAAAGCAAAAGTACTTTTACACACTCTCTAAGAAATAAACCTGGATTTACTGAATCAAAGTGGTTCCACTAGAGCAGTGGTTCCCCAACTTTTTGTCTTCTGACCCACAAAATATTCATGGCAAAAACTTGTGACCCCAAATATTACTGGTCTGAGTACACAAACTTCGTTGATAACCCTAAAAACACAGGCTTTTTGACAATCTAAACAGCTTATACACAAATAAAAATACTCAATTTTACTTATTTTGTGTTTTGTAATAATTTTAGGGAAAACATTACATCAGCAATTATTTTATTACCCTTTAAATTGGTTTCTGGAGATTATCCAAGGTGCTTCATGACCCATAATTGGGT